>NW_027286069.1:86467980-86597980 GCF_022747635.1 Hetaerina americana
AATTAATTATATATATATATATATATGTATATTTTTATATATATATTATTTCGTCGACGTAACACGGAAGTGTTGAACAAAACTTGTACAGCAACAAACAGTTAGTTATATATGTATATATATATATATATATATATATATATATATATATATATATATATACATACACATACACATACTACCTTGATCAAAAGGTTCCCGGAATAACCACCGTGTGGCGCTCCCATCGTTCCGATTTGAGTTCTGTTTTTTTTGTTAAATTGGTACATCTGTTGTTGATATTCCCTTTAAATCTTAGTGTCATAACTTGACATTTGCAAAAGTTACGTAGCCAAGAGTACATCTATCTCTGTGTGTGTTGGCGATTTTTTACAATTTCAGAAATGGATTTAAATTTGCAACAACGAACTTGTATTAAATTTTGCGTAAAAAACGGATTTAGTGGCGCACGGACGTTGGAAATGTTGGAAAAGTGTTTCGGCAACGATTCTCTAAAAAAAACGGTCGTTTACCAGAGGCACGAGCGGTTCAGAAGTGGTCGTGAGTCAATCGAAGATGATGAACGCAGTGGCAGACCATCGACATCGAAAGTCGGTGAAAAAATTGATAAAGTAAAAGAAATGTTGGTCAATAACCGCAAATTAACCATCAGAGAAATAGCGGAGGACTTGAACATTGCCTATGGATCCGCCCAAGACATTGTGGTTAATGATTTGGGTTTCCGTCGTGTAGCAGCAAAGTTGGTGCCGAAAGACCTCAATTTAATGCAAAAAAGAGACCGTGTTGACGTCGCAAAAGACATGATTTGCGAGGCTGAATCCGATCCCACATTCATCAAAAGGATCATTACTGGAGACGAGACGTGGGTTTATGAGTACGACACGCAATCCAGACATCAGGCAAGTGAATGGCGTTCACCAAATGAGCCGAGACCAAAAAAACCACGTCGTTTTCAGTCAAAAAAGAAGGCAATGCTGACGGTTTTCATGGATTACAACGGTGTAGTGCATCATGAATTTTTGCCAGAAGGCCAGACAGTAAACAAAGAGTATTATTTGGGCGTTATGAGACGTTTGCGTGAAGCAATTCGCCGAAAGAGACCAGAAATGTGGGCAGAAAACTCGTGGATTTTGCACCATGATAACGCACCGTCGCACAGTGCTATCATTATTCGTAATTTTTTGACGAAAAATGCAACAAATACCATCCAACAGCCACCGAATTCACCTGATTTGGCTCCCTGTGACTTCTTTCTGTTCAATCGAGTTAAAAAACCATTACGGGGAACGCGTTTTAGCAGCCGAGAGGAAGTAATGGAAAAATCGCAGGAAGCACTCACTGATGGACATACCGAAAACCGAATATAAAAAATGTTTCGAGGATTGGATCAAGCGCTGGCATAAGTGTGTTGCAGTCGATGGGGATTACTTTGAAGGGGACAATATAGATTTAGATGAATAAACTTGTATTTTTAATTTTCTGAATAAATTCCGGGAAATTTTTGATCAAGGTAGTATATATACATATATATTTTTACACATATGTTGGACTCGGCGTAGAGAGAGTTTCACTTGAAATTTTAAGTAGTACATCGAAACAAGTCGAAAATAAATCTTTATTAAAGGGAAAATAGCCTCAGTTTTCTTCTCTGTTATTAGGCTATAAACTGCTAGCCGAAGGCGTATTTTATTTTTCTCAAAAATCAGTAGCACATTATGTCATCTTCATACATTTATTATGACAATAATTTTGTAACCTGCCCCATCTCTGGTCCAAATGCGAAAGGAACAAACGTGTCCATTACTTTCATTTTCAATCTTATCCTTAATATCCCTTTCCCTACACTGTAATTCAAGCCTGACTACGTTCAGTGATTCCACCCTCGATTATCATACCAGTCCTCGGGTCGCAGACGGCGGTCTCTTTTAAATCACGGTTCCGTACAAGCCACGAAAAAAAAGGCGGGGATCGAACCGACGGCCTTCGCCGCATCCTGCGGGCACGTCAGCCTTCGTCTGGCAGGGTCGAAAGTCCTCGCTCTACCTCCCTGTCCGTTCCTGCGTGCACCCGAGCGGGGAACAGGCCGCGCTTGTGCGTGCAAGTGACCTTAACCGCCAGCGCGGGAAAGCGGTCGTTTGCAAGGGAAGAAGGCATGCGGTCGGCGTTGAGGCGCGCGTGAGACGCAATGGGGGGAGACAAATACCGAGTGCGGAGAGAGGCGTGGGTGGGTGACAAGCAGGAGACACTGGAGGAATGGGGACGTGGGATATCTTTTATAGGTGCGAAGGGGATGGGGCCAGCAGTTGGACACACAGCGGTAACGTCCTGAGATTCGTCGTGTTCCGCATCGGCCGATTACACCGGGGGGGTGGGGGTTGGGAGTCAGCGGGAGGGACCGCCGGCCGCGGTGTTTGGTGACTGGTTTTGCGGTTCCCGTCGGTGGCGAATATAGTCGTGGGAGGGGACACCCGAGAAGAGATCTCGGGAGGCGCGGAATGTGTGCCGACTCGAGTCCATCCTTTTTCTTTCTTCTCCTCTTCCCTCCACTTAGGAGGTTGGGACAAAGAGGAGGAAGGCGTGGGAGTCCAGGCGAATTTGTCCCCTTGCGTTGGCGACTCCTTATCGAGGAGATTCGTGCTGCATCGATAAAATTTATGCGCTGCCCCCTTGCCGTTTGCCATATATCACCGCGCGACTCCTAAATGATGGCCCTTTCATCGCGAGATGACGTCTGGCTCGAGTGAAAAATAACTGTAAGGGAAATAGTTGAGCGTGAAGAAACACTCGCGGAGCAGGGAGCAGGTCGAGCACATGACTACTGACCGGAGGGTTCCGAATTCAAATCCGGGTGATGCCTCCGGACACTTTCCTTGTCATTTTGATTCGTGAGATTTTCAGTCCCTTAGAACTTTGTGGCGAAGTGCAAGGGGAAGAGAAATAGCCATGCAATCCCATATGCGTCATTTTCATTCTTATGTAACAGTTGAGCTCTACTCTCTGCTATCAAACAGACCCGGTTGAAGACTAGTAAATGGATATCGTGAAACTTGACTAACCGTAGCAAGACACCAATTGTCTTTTTAATTATTCCTATCGTTTGAGACTTCCTTTTAATGCTGCATTTTTCGAAACCGCTGCACATTTTGACGCACTAATGGTCTACAAAAACGTATATTGTATAAATATATTATATATATATTAGTATATAAATTTATATGTACATTTTGACGCCGATTTTGTAAAACTGGAATGGTGTGGTTTCTTTTTGTACTTATTCCTAAGGTTACCACAATGTCACTAGTCTTATTTTCTTCTAAGAATGTATAAAAGTGATTCGTTCATTGACATTGCAATTTATTCGCGTATCGTATTTGAAAAATTGGTCGTTTTTTTTCTTACACGCCCGTGGAATCTTCTAAATCCAAGGCCTCCGGCACGCGCGCATCTCGTCTAATGTGGTTCCAACGGAGTGACGACGATTAGAGATCTTCCATACTATCTGCTGCGAGAGAAATTGCGCCACTTCAATTGAGAGTACGATTACGGCGCAAGTGTTTTTATTTTCTCTTCTTTCTGCAGAATCCCTCGTGCCTCGGCGTACGAGCGTGTGCGTGTATCCTGTGCAATCGACTGGGCTAAAAAGACTGTCCCCCTCCCCCTTTCCCTCTCTCTTACGAATGTATATGTCATTCTCTCGTTTGTGATTCTTACGTGATCCCCATCCAAGGCAGAGTCAAGCCGTAAGTGACGAGCCCGACCGAAAATGACGCGCCCGTTGAACTTGGAAGGCAACGACGTCGAGCAGATCCAAAAATGTTACATGTGCCGTGAATATGGATTCTTATTTTTTTTGGCATGTTCTTCGACGTTAACCCTGGAATATTTTATGGAGTATTGCGCATTCGCGCGCTTTCTTCCCCACTCCACTCACATGAAGTTATATATATGTATGTGTGCTCCTTATCCGCTTTCGTTTCTCGTCGAGGTCGTTGGCTTCTCTGGAGATCGCGGAGTCGCCCCCCTCCCTCCCTCGCACCCGTTCGATGTTCCCGAGATAGGGAGTTGTAGGATGTCGCCGCTGAGGTTAAGTGCTCCGTGTTAGCGGCTTCGGGCGTTGCGCAAGGTGATTATGGCACTTGAGATGGTGATTGTATAGCCGTGGGAGAGAAAAGAAGGAGAGTGTTGTGTGAGCTGGGTAGGGGGTTGGTTGGTTGGCTGGGGGGTGCGGGAGGAGGGTGAAGAATGTTATCGAGTCCGATGCGTTGTGAAACTTTCGCGAATCCATCCTCACGACTTCGGGGCTGCGGCATACAATGTAATGATCCCGAAGTGTTCTCTTTATTCATATGATAATTATATAATCACTGCGGTGGGTCGGGAAAACCTTATTTTCTATTCCTGCGGGATTAATTTATTTATTCAACTCGAATGCAAAAGCGGTCCAATTTTGGCTTTTATTGCATTGGATATACACTAAAAAGGACCACTACGAGCACCCATGGCCTAGGTGGAGGAAAACAAGTTGTCGGGAGTCCAACCTCTGGAATATATGTTATCCTTTAGACTCGCAGGGGTAGACACAAGAACGCCGGACCAGGCAAAATATCTGGGAGTCCATCTGATTTGGCACAAAAGATGTGATAAACGCGCCAAAAAAATCTGCGGAATTGCGTCAGAGGAATATTGGTTCATCAAGAGATTAGTTGGGAAATATTCAAATGGGAAGGCTTAGGAGAGACGTACTATTTTGCTTTGGTTAAACCCCATTTTGAGCTCTCTTAGAGTACGTGGGACCATTCCTTTGAGGACCGAATTTCGGAGTTGAAATAGAATCAGGGTAATAGCTACCTGTTTCTTAAAGGCTCTTAATGAACGAGAAGAACTTGTTCCATTATTATTTGATATGAATGACTGGGTCGGGAGCCAATGGAATCCCGAGGGTCACATGGACAAATTAGACTATAGGTGCGCATAAATATTTCGAGTTTAACAGTGACACGCAGAGAGAGATTTTATGATTTATTGATAGGAGAAACTACAGCGAGAAGTTAAGGAAAACTAAATTTTGAGGAGGCGGATTCGTGACGGCAAGAGTAGAAAAAATAACGTACGACAATTCAAGCTCCTGTAAAATTACTTCACGTTACGGGGCGCCAATAATCGCTAATCACACTAATTTATAATAATTGGTAACCTAACAAATACCTCCTGCCACACGCCTTCGCGACAACTTGTAAGGGTAAAATTTGGATGTAGATTAGCAGTCTAGGACGTTAGCCCCCACCGCCAAGGCTGGAAACTCGTTTAATTCTCGCGAAAGGGGAGGTGGACACCGCCTGAAACGAATGAAATTTTCTCGTCCGAATGCTTTTCTTGTGTATTTCCATTTCTTGGGTTGTTCACCGGCGGCCGTGACGTGCTTGTGAGGCTCGGAACTCCGCGGCCGAGTTTATCGTCAAATCTGGGATTTATTTCCTCACGCTCCGCAGTGGTTTTCATTTTTCTTTATTTAATTCTCCGCGAGGGATCTTCCACAGTCGTACCCCATTTCCACGGATCCGTTGGTTCCGGAAACAAAACACTGTAATGACGAGTTCTCGCTCTTGTAATTAAATTCGTAAACGTTGGGAGGCTTTTTTTTGCGGCGCTGTCGACGCATTCATCCCTCTCGACCCCCGCGAGGCGTCGAAACCTGTTTGGCTGCACGTTCCATACCCCTCGGATAATCGAGGAGAACTTGACTGCTCCCCGCGCACTCAAGAGCATTTGCAAAAGATTGCGTTCTATTCGCAACGTGGATGGCAGTATTCGCTGGAATAAAACAGAGAGAGAGAGAAAGAGATAGATAAACGATGGGAGTCTTGCTCGTGAGAGCCCTGTGGGATTTAAGAGATTCCGCGATCTCTTGACATGACGTTTCCCGTCGCTTGCAAAAAAGGAAAAGAAATGACAAACAAAGACGAGCGATTGTCACTGTCTGTCTCCGTTCCCTCCTCCCGGCCCTCAATTTGCCATTCCTCCCGGAGGCCACAATGGGACGGTTTGCCTGTGACGACAAATCTCCGAAACAATCGTCTTCCCGTGCACGGGAGACGAGGCGGGTGTTTGTGGGGTGAGGGGGGGAAGGGGTGGGTGGTGTTTAAGGGTAGGAATAGAGAATGAAAGAAGTCAGCGATTGGAGTGGGGAAGGAGAGGGCCTTCCCGCACGCTTTACTCTCCCCCCCCCCCCACCCTCACCGGCGTTTATTGTTTCCGAGATTTACGCGCGTGTCTTCACCCTCATACTCCCTTTTTCTGTCTCCACGAAACCCACGTCTTTCCCACTCGAGAAACCGCATGGGAAAATGGATGGGAAAAATTTTCCAAAAGATCCAGAAATGTTTTGTGGGTGGAATGAAAAATTTGGGCGACGCTGCTATGTCTTCGAAAGTCCTGCCAGCCATGGAGCTGCGGACCGTGCCCTTCACAGACATCCCCCAAGGCGAAGGTCTTTTTCAGCAGGACGATTAATTCATGAGAAAATTTTCATGTGCGACAAGGGAAACCCTGCTTTTGTGTGGGTGAGGCATTTTCGGGAAATAGTCAACTCCTCATATTATTGCTGTTCGATCGATTAATTTATAGCCGAATTTAATGTTTTGTCAATTTACGACCGTCCTACAAAAGCTCTATATTCGGAAATAATATCAACAATACGTTGATATTTTGCCTGTGCATGCTTATACGAGAGGCGAACGTACGTCATTCACCTCGAGACGAACTTACGAAATGGGTGCAAAAATGTGTGCATATAATTCGAATTTAAGATAAGGTGATTGCTTCGTAATTTTCCGATTGGAAAATTATTTTTCGGGCCCTGATGGATGTGGAAAAATGACATTAATTTCGGTCGGTACATCTTAAAATAAGATGCCGACTTCGTTACAAATTGCACTCGGCGTGCATAGAATGTCAACAGAAATAAATTTAAAATAGTAGAAAGGTTTTTTGCATTTGATTGTGCCGCATCCATACAGTGTACTATCCGGATACAGATCATTTTTTTGTATTTATGGGAGTTAATTAGCTTTTATTATATTTCAATTCCCGTAAAAATCGAGTTTCTATGCTCACTAACTGAAAGAGCATATTTGTATAAAATCCCTTCAAATCCGTGGGAGTTCAGTGTTAACCCCCTATTGTTACATTTCTCCATTGTTCCTATTGAGCATTTTTGTTGTTCGCATGAGGTTTAGCCAAGAATGTTTGCAATGTGTTATGTTTCATTCGGGGAAATCTATTATATCCATTAAGCATCATGTATATACATTCTTGACAAAGTTATATTTTGAAAAAAATATGCATATTCAAAACCCATTCATATATTTTTCGGCCACTTTTCGCCAGATTTTTTCCATGGCTTCGAAGGTGATTTCGAAGTCATGGACCTGTTTTCATCAGATCCATTCACAGAACACTTGATATCTCTTTCATTCCAAGTCCTCGGTTCAAAAACTCCGATCGTTGCCGCCGGTGAGTTGAATTCTTTTCTTTTTACTCGCATTCAAGATTTCTTTCGCCCGTCTCCGTTATCGCGTGAGAAAAACTGTTTCTGCTGGTTCGCTCCCTTCGCCATTTCGTCCCTCGCATATCTCTTGGCTCTTCGCCGATTTCCTTACCCCTTCCATCCCGCCCCTTCACCGCCGCCTAATTTTCTCCTTTCCCCCTCCCCCCCTCTCCCTCTCGCATTATCCCGAAACACGTATGCACGTATGCACGCGTGCATATCTCACTCATCATCTCTATTTCGACAACGCCGTAGTCCCACTAAAACCCCGCACTATCTAATCATGATCTCGTACTCTCGTCTTCTTCTAGGCGCGATTTTCCTTCCTCGTGGATCCTTATTTTTTTCAACCGTTTCCCAGGACACGGTGATAGTGGTGTGACAGGTCTGCTTCATGCCTGCCGTCTGTTTCAAGCGAGGATGCTTTTCCTCTGGTTTTTTTTGTAATGCCGACGGACGCTCGGACCTTTCAAACTCGCCATGGCAGTCCACTTCCTCTATTTCCGGGAGTGGAATAACAGTCCAGTTCTGTTGGCTCCTCAGTTCTGCGGGCCCCGATAATAATAGGTTCTTCCAATCGTTCGAAATATTTTCGGAAGTTGTCGTTCCTCCTCAGTACAAGTATTTCCCTTTCACAGCTTTAGTAAATCGTAATTATATCTCCGCTGTCATCAAACTATCCAGTAGTCAGCACGGTAGTACCAGTACGACGTTGGAATTAACGTAGCAGTAGGCATCGTGGCCTTTGATGCTCCAGGGTAAATTAGAGTGGAAAGATTGCTTTCATTAATGCCAAATCTCCTTAGAACGAGGAAATCAGTTCGGAAACGCTCGTTGCTACGTATGAGTTTGAAAAAATCTTAAAAGTCTAAGTATCCTATCATTTGAAAAGTCGGCATTGACCTTAAATAATGCGATTGGTGAATCCGAAGTGGTATACTTTCAGAGTTACCAGAGGGTGTCAAGTCTTCAACTCTCTTTGGGACTTAACGTGGCGCATAGATGTCGAAATAATGTTATATCACTGTAAAATTAACCAAATCTTCGGAGCGCCTGTGTATATGACTACGGCTTCTAAAATATTGCTGTTACATTTACGTTACTAAAGAAAACTTGTAAATGCGGCTTTAATTTAACATAATTTCTGTAAATTCAGAAATATTTATTAAAAAAGTGCTGTCGCGTTGTGCTCTCTTGGAAATAAAACCACAGAAAAATAAATTATCGATTGGAAAAGTCCAAAAAAGAAAATTGTAGACATAATTATGCAATATAAGCATCTTATGAAGTGTTCCAAGACGTTTCTATAACTTCAACAGACAGATTGCGCTGCATCACTTATACATAAATGAAAGGACTGGACTATCGTCTAAAAACATGTAAATATTTTCATGGAAAATTTAGAGAAATTCTAGGTTTACCACTGTGACAAACTGAAATTCTACAACTGAAGGAAAATGTTTATATTGACTTTACATCATGAATGAAAATGTGTGTATTGAATCACATTTGTTTTGTTATCATTACAAATTAATGTCGAGTGTGCAACATATCATTTAGTAACGTATTATTTATCCTTGGGAGACATACTGTATTTTCCCATCGATAACGCTCACCTTATGTATAACGCGCACCCAGAACTTTGTAGTTATCATTAATTTGTATAGATACCGCGTGCCCATAGTTATCTTGAACGTGTATAGATGCCGCGCGTCTGTATGCGCGTAAATATTATATATGCGCGTAAAAATTATATATATTGTATGTAAAAATACGTCTGCTTTCAGCATATCAAATATAAAAAATAAGAGAATGAATTAAATAGGATTTTCTAGTTTTGTTTCCTTTACTTTGGTTTGTTAGTATGGGTGCTTAGCTATTCTAGACACCCTCCAGGTTCTATGAAAGTTCCGCAAAAAAAACCTTAATTGAGTTATGCTTCAAATTTTAATTTAGAATTTTCTCAAGGATATTACCCATGGAGAAGAAAATCTTATACAGCGATGATTAAGCTGGAAGTCATCAAATTCGCGTTGGGATAATTGGATGATGTCTGGTATGAAAGACTACACAGAATCGGGAAGGATTGAAAGAGTGTCTTATGAAGAAATAAGACTGTGGATCCTGGAAAGTTGGCAGGGTGTCAGAGTGACTAGTGTAAAAAATGGATTTGAAAAAGCTTTAGGCAATATTTCAACGCCGGTGCTTGAAGATGGGGAAGAGTTAACCTTGGAGAGTGAACTCGGTGATGTGCTTGAAGAGATAATAACTGCACACTTAATTCATTTAATTGTGATTCAGGTGGCGAATTACTTGGATTCGAGTGATCTACCTATCCTATCACATACGTACGTGTATATAATACGACGTACTCTACGTATACGTGAAGCACTAGGTTTAATAATAAAGAAGAACAACGTTTTAGAATTAATGAAGTATAGAAATTATATGTTTCTGCTTTTTCTCGTGGATTTATGACATTAAATAACTGTAAGAGTTGCCGATCTGTATAACATGGAATGCAATTAGAACAGCATGCTTCCAGACTAATTTATTTTTGCGAGACTCTTCCTTAAATTATTGTGTACATATGTATGAAAATGTTTGGATTTTTTCAATTTTCATTACATAATACGCATCGTCATTTATGTTCGATCATCTGAACATTTTTGTATAGATAACGCGATGGGAAAGCACGGTACTTTAGTGAGTTTAATACAAAGGAGTGTATATGGGAATGATATGTTAATCCGTTTAATAAAGTTATTCACACCACTCACCTTTCACCATTTATTACTGCTTGCTGTCACCCTATGTTCCCCAGGCTCGTTGCGTGTGGCGCTACGTTATTCCCCCGAAGGGGTTATTCATTAGACTTTATCTCTAAGGATGTTGGGACAGCTAAGGAGGGAATGGAGGCCGTGAGAGAAAATAAGGTCAAGAATCCGCCACATCACAACAAAAAATTCACCACACAGTCAGTAGCGAGTGTATTTTTTAAATTTAAATTTTCCATTAAAAATCACGCGGCGTCATTTCCTCCACCTTATATTTTATTTTGGTAAAGCGGAAAAAAGAGCCACACTTCCGTATTCTAAGAGAGAATTTTAATTTCAGCAGTAAAACGGTCGAAAACTCATTTTGTGGCAACCTCTCGTGTGTATTTCGATGCATTCTTATTTGCGGTGGAAATGCGACGACCCGCTCCCCTCTTTTCCTCGAGTGTCCTTCCCCCTCGGCCGAGAGACGGTTCGTGTTCTCGCGCCGCGAGGGTGGGTGGGCACCCTCGAAAAGAGGGGCCGTGTCGTCGACCTTTCCATTTCGGGGGAGGAACGTATGCTCTCAAAAGCACCGGGATTCCGACCTCTCTCTCTCTCTCTCTCTCTCTCCTTCCTGCCGTCTCACGCCCTCCGCCTCCCAAGTATCTCTCCTCTCTCTGAAACGACACTTTATTTTTTTATCACGCTCTGCTGTCTGGCCTTAATAAAAGTAATTCCATCTTGTTGTGTGCTCGGCATGACGTGTTTTGTGTTCCGCTTCCGGGAAAACAGACACGTCCTCTCCACGGTTTAAAGGTGGACGAGGCGTTATACTTACTTTCCCGCTTCTTCTGTCGACGAGGATGAGTCACACTTGTCACTAGTCCCGCGCATTTGGGTCTTCGCGAGGAAGGAACGAGGGCGATTTCTATTTCATAATAGTTTCCATTTCGCCAGAAGTAACAGGTGCAGTGACTTTGCTAGACGTAACAGGCGCAGTGACTTGGGCCTTAAAGTGGAACTGTTTCTGAAATGTATCTACACATGAAAATATAGTAACTGACCCCTGATATTTTTTTACCATAAATAGTTGTCAGTGATCGGAGTAATTTAATCAATCACGCCTACTGTCGTCCAAGGTCGTTCGTTCAAAGCCCAAAAATAGAGCAAAGTTCTTATTCTACGTCTACGTACATACATTTATACATGTTACTGTGTAAGCCACCGCTCTGGTTTGTGGCAGGGGTGATTGAGCACCAGGTAAGTAATATCAAAAAGTTTTTCTTAATTTTTAATTGCAAATATATATATATAATGGTTGAAGAATCTGATAGTAATAGAAGAAAATATTCCAAAGTCAGGCGGCGTGCTAGGTCGTGGTGTTTGTGGTAGATTTTTAACTGCTATCCAGAGTTCCCCCGGTCAAAATCATCGTGTCTGACTTGGGCAAAATCCCCTCTACAAAAAAAATGAATTGCAAGTTTCTGGCTATTATGACTTCGAGGGAGGTGTCACACCGATAGGAAGCAGTCCCTTCGCCTTGAATGTAAGTACTCTGTCCCAGCGGCATAGCTCTATGATTGAAACTTAGATATGCTAGACTTTGATTACGCGAACAGTAAATAAAAGAGGTTAGGGTACTATGGAAATGCGGTGCTGCAGGAGAACGATGAAAATTAAATGGACAGACAAGAGTAACCAAGTGCTTCGAAGGGTGAGTGACCAGAGAATCGCACGGAGGACAATTGCGCGAAGAAGAGGGGAAATGATTGGACATGTCTTGAGGCAAGAGAGTTTACTGACGATCATAATTTAAGAAAACACGTAGGAAAAAATTGTAGAGGGAGCCAGGGAGGAAGTACGGGTGGCAGTTTATGGAAAATATTTGTGCAAGGAGCTTGGAGGGTATGAAAAGTTTGGCAGGGAAAAGGATAGTTGGGAGAGGTGATGCAAACCAATCCTCGTATTGATAACCCGTGATGATGGCTTCATTCGGGATGATATCCATCCCGGCAACCAACCTTGCTTACTGTGAGGACTCCAAACTCAACATTTATGTAAATATATACTAAAATTCTCGCACTTCGTATGTACTCGTATATTGGTTTAGAATTATCTCCTTGATTAATATTCAATACCTCACTTGCGTGGTTCCAGTTCCTGCTGTAATACGTCTCCATGACCGTCGTCGTTGGACGTGTTTAGGCATCACCTACAAGCCATAGGACATTGCAATGACGACCATTATCCATGTTCAGATCCTCGACAATGGAATTTCCGTCCCTCTGTCCTCCGAATCAAACGTCATTCATTCCGCATTGGAGGGAGGCGGGTTGCCATCCATCGTCGAACCACTGGCAAAAACGTCCGCCGTTTCTCGCCATGCCTCTCGGCGGGGGGGACGTATTTAGGCCGTCATTGTCAATCTTCGTGAACGTCATGAGCCAAACAATGGCGCGAGGAGGTGCCAGGTTGTTTAATCGTCCCCCCCCCCCATTGCGTCACATCGGAGGGCAGGAGCGGCCCACCCTCTCTCTCTAATTTCACGGTCCGGTGCCCTCGGCACCCAATCAGGCGTCGTGGTCGCGCGCGGATATCAAACTCCTGCGGCACCACCGATCCGCCACGGCCGCAGTTAACGTGGGCACTGCCCATCGGAGGCGAACGAGAACTCATCGCTCGATCGGGAATGAGGAAGTGCCACAAAAGGTTTTGGATTTCCTGTGTCGTCACCCGGACAAAAAAAAGAGCTCTTTTGTGTGAGTGTGTATACGCCCCCAGCCTCCTTCCGAATCGGTCTCCTTTTGCACCTGGGGTGGTCGCCGCCGATGCATGCGGCGGGTGTCCTCTCCCCTGGCGGATTCCGCGCCGCGGTTGAATGGGAGTAGTTTGAATCACGGCTGCGATGAATGGGCGGTGATTCCACTGGGGAATCGCCTCTTTCAGCCACTCTCGGTGGTAAATGGGCTTAAAGTCTCGTTACTACCTAATTTGTTAATTTACTGCTGCGCTCGTGAGCTGTCGTGAGCGAGGGAGCATTGGGGAAGGTTGAGAAACATTCGCCGCGGGATTCAACCTGTTCATTATGCATTCAGCGTTGTGCATACATTATCAGTTATTTAGCGCGGCATGTGTCGTTGCTTGCCTTGCAGTGACAACTACCAGTGTAAATAATGGGAGTAAAATTTTAACACGGTGTTTTTGTTTAAGCTTTACTTATATGCTGCATTAGATTATTTTTTAATCTACTTTAATTCGGAAATCTCATAGCCCTATGCATGATTTTGTGAGGTAGATTCTTCTTGTAGCGCCAGTTTAACGTATGCATCATGTGAAGTAAGATATGATAAATTCCTGTCAAATTTTGGAAAATTTGAACGTTATCTTTCCTACAACCGTAAGTTGACCAAATGGAAGGGACAAATCGTTCACTAAGTTGCTCAATGCATTGAATAGCGTACTAACAGTGGCTCTATGTCTTCTTATATATTTTAACATGTGCTCTTTTAATTCAAACATTTTGACAGTATGTGTGAATAAACACTTATGGCATGTCCTCGAAGGGAACATTTAACTAATTTTCTGCAAGGTGTCTGGTTTTGCGTTAAGCGATGGTCGCGATGAATTCAAATCCGCGATCAACTAAGAGGCCAAAACTCACTTTTTCTTGCGCTATTCACTGACGCTTTTAGGTCTCGGACGCTTAGACTCCTTGTGTCATTAGGGAGCCAACAATTTCCGGCGGCCGTCTCTGGAAGGAGCACTCGCCGTCCAACGTCTGCGAGTGTACTCCGTGCTGAAGAAACTATCTCTAATTTCACCCATTATTTTCATTTTAACTCTTCCTTTTAATTGGACGCGGACTTCTTTTTGCCGGGATAAAAATAGATAGGCCTATTAATGTACACGACGTCAAACTCCCAAACTCGACACAAATTCAACTCTCTCCCCTCCACCCTTAATTCATTTCACCAAGGTTTCATCTTCTTCCGTCCGCCCATTCCATGATTCTGTCTCGTTCCTCTCTCCTCCCCACTCGCTACGCTGTGTTCGCCAATGACTTTAAAGGGCCAGCAAGAGCTCGTTTCTTCTTAAGATTGCTCCGGAGTATTTCTTCTTTCTTTCTTCTCTCCGCTTAGACGGTCGTAATCGTCCTTAGGGAGAGAAGTCTGCGACGCAGCCATTTCAAAACGGCAGCTTCCTCCTCTTCCGTACTGCCGGCTCGTGTGTGACTGCGCAACGATAGTGAGTCGCTAAGGAAAGTAGTCCACTCTTGCAGGAATTTTTAACACCATAATAAAATCCTTTGAGCCAACGGTGTGCATTAGCGTTTCTGAAATACTTTTGGTCGCGTGTGTTTTTTCCCAAACTTATGACGACAGAGACATTTTTTGCTGGCGCATCGTATTTTTTATTTTCCTTTTTGTTCTAATTGGCGTAAGAGCACTTTAATGTCACGAGGAAAGTACGACCTTCATTTTTTCCTCAATTGCACAGTCTAGGGAATCCCAATCAGCGTGTGAATCAATGACCGCCTATGATTTAGTCTTCGGAAGAATGCGTACGTCGTAAAACCTACGTTTTCCTTCATTCGGTTTTGCGTTGCGTTGTCCCATTTGCTCTCTTCTGCGCGTTACCGGAGTACTCCGTTCTTCTGCCTGCGGATATTACTAATTATTTACTAATGGTATTTCGTCATGACGTCTAATTCCTTTTAAGTCCCTAAAAAGTGTCCAAGAGGACGCTTCGGTAGAGTAACTGGCTATAGAACTCGGCCAGACATCGAGGTATTGGAGTTCGTGGTCAATGCGAATTGCTTTTATACTTTGAAATTGGTGCATCTTAATTCATATTACCGGATGACCTCATTAAAAGTTATTGCCGCGGCATCTCCCGCTGTTCTCAAATGATAGTCACCGAGCTTTGGTTCACGCTCGATGCTGTCTCGACCGCGACAACGCATCCTGTGGTGAAGTTTTAGATTCGCGCTAAGGCATCGAGGATTGCGTATGCGAACTGCGTCCTCTCTGAACCCGCAGTCTGCGGGAGAGCGGATAGTTGGATACGTAACTTCGGTGAAATATTTCTCTATAGTCATTACAGTTACTAAAATAGAGCCATGAAAAATTCTTCTCAAAATGATTTCCCACTTATTCAATCCATCCTATACGACATTCCTCTGATAAATTCCCTCCTAAAATCGAGCGTCCGAGCGTCCCTCCCAGCGTCCGAATATGCTGACTTAAAGACGAGACTAGCAGTTAATGATGGAGTCCAACCTACCAATTATACATATATATATATATATATATATATATATATATATATATATATATATATATATATATATATATATATATGCACACGACATGCAATCGTTCAATGTTCCATTTCTATGATTCACAGGCTGCCATGCTCTTTATTTATACATAAATTTATGTATAAAGAAGGAATATCCGTGAACTTTAATGATTAGCGTGAAATGAATTCCTCTCCATGTTCATACCTAGTTTTTTTATTTTACCTGTCGTCCTTAACGCATTAATTTATCCTTCGATTATTTTCCATTTTATTCCTGGCACGAGTGCATAACTCCTACTCGATTATTCATCGCTTCGGCCAACCCTTATTGATTACACTTTCCACCTGCAATCTCCTCCCACAGTGGAATGTTTTACCCGCGACTCGTGTCCCTGTGGGAGCCATTCCTTGAGACGTCAGCTCTTTCGTGAGCTCCAACTGGCGGGATTGTGGGAGACGTGGAGTGAGTTGATGAGCAATGTGAAAGAATGTATGGGAGATTGTTAGGGGATGGCCGTAGGTGCTAATGGATGGGGTGTATAACTGACGAAGTGTAAGTGGGGGGAGAAAAGCGAGGAAATTAATGTATGTAGTATGGAGGCGAGTTAAGGGATGGTGGTGAGAAGAGTTCCACGTATGAATGACAAATCCATCGAAAAAGGTTATTGGATTAAAAAAGACTCTTAATGGGAGAATAAATATGGGGAATCGGGATGCTTCGGTGGATAAGGATCCGGCTGCTCTCCCCGATGGCTTATATTCGAATCCCGGCAAGGTAGAATTTTCCAGTGGAATCCCGATCCCTTCTTAAAATGCTCTAGGGAGAACATTTTAAGTAGAGTACACTGTCCATCGAATAGGACGTTAAATTGTGGGCTCCTTGGCGCCTTTAGTCCAGAGCAGGTTTATTCCGACGCCGAGTTTCTCTCCACCCTTCCAACATTCTCTGTTTAATTTACTCCTACCAAATTACCTCATATTCCTAATGGTGCTAATTATATCAGTTGTCGGTCCCATCCTTTATTATCATGACTAAAAGAAGAAAAATTTCTGTTAGTTGAAGAGCAATAAAGTTTAAAATTTCTGTAAAAGTTCCTCGCAGCTGTAACCAAAGTGCAGTGTGTGTTGTTGATAGGTGTAGTCATATGAAACGTTGGAAAGGTCTTTTGGACCTGGAAAATACCTAGAAATAAATGTTCAGAGTTGAAGCCAGTGCAGTAAGGGTTAATGACATAATGTTTGACTGACCAGCGAGAATAATTTCAGAAAATATTTCGTTGTAGAAATAACGAGATGAAAATATAAATTGATGGAATTGGTGATTTTAGCCAATACGTATTTATGGAGTCTGATCAAATAGAAAAATGAATTTCTGCTAATTTTCAGTCCTTAAAAGGACTACGTAATTCAATCAGCCCCCGGATGTTCGTTCTATGTCGCATCTGAATGGAATAGAATGATGCTGACTTCATTTCTATGCGGCAGATAAGATTGAGGAACATTCTCTCTATGTTGTGGATGATATGAATTGGAAGTGAGAAATTGAGAGCTGCTCAGTAAAGTGCCTACTTCTGATTCCACCGCTCCTCTGGCGTTGGGAGCGACTGGCCGTAATTAACAGGATAAAATCAATAGCATCATACACATTTCTCGGAAATGGAAGACTTGTAAGAATGTTCATCGTGAAAAACTTTGCAATGAATATTAAAATCCCTGATTACTGCATCTCTCTTGGGGGAGAAATTAAAAGACTTCTCGCCCCGGATTCATGGGGCCTGAGGGAATGATGTGAAGTGAAAAAGGACGGAGGGGAGGGCGTAGGACTCTGCGACAGTTTTCATTACAGTTCAACAGCATACAGCGTGAGCAGCTCCTCTTCCTTCCATCGTCTCAACTTGGATAATACGGCCGTTATAACAAAGGGAATATTCCAGAGCCCAGTTTAGATCAGTGCAGCGCGTTGGCTTCGCACCCGGCACACGCAATCGGTGCTTTGCAGTATCGCCCGACTCTGAGAGAGGATGGGGGAGTTGGAGGTTGCGAGGACAATTGGCGGGGGAAAGACTAAAGGAAGAAGTAAGAAGAGAACCGGGAGGGAGGGAGAGAACGCGTGAGCTCGTCCTCACGCGTTAAGATGGCAGACGCGCACGCATCGCCCCTGCTCTCCGAAGAACGAGCGACCCCACTCAAGCCCATTCTTTCCCCGTCCTCCTCCGAGGCTTCCCTTCCTCCAGCTTCCCTAATTCTCTCGCAGATTTTCCCTTCCCGTCCCCTTCCCCTTCACTCCGCTCTCTCTCTCTCACACGGAGGTACAACTCTTCACCTCAACCCCTTCCTTCTCCGAGGCGCTCGTTCCCATCCATTTTTTAAGCCCCCCCCCGTCGCACCTTCTGCCGCCTTTAATTCCACCCTCTCGCATTTAGTGTCTCTTTCTCTCTCGAGCACAGGATTCCATCCCCCACTTCTCCTTGAAGTCACTCGTTCTTTTTTCCATCCATCCTCTTCCTCCCCTCTCGCTCCTTTCACAACGTTTCTTTCGCCTTAGTCTCGCCGTCTCGTGTATTCCTCGCCCACCCCCCTGCTCCACTTCGCATCCAGTTTCCTTTTCACTCTTTCCCTCTTTCGTCTCCGTCCCTCTCTCTTGTTCCCCGTCTTCTTCCACCACGCATTCTGAGTCGCCCTCATCTCGGTGGCAGTCCCCGGTGGCTAATTCCCTTCGTTCTCCCATCCCACGTCTCCCACTCCCTCTCTTCATCTCTCTCTCTTCCCTCGCATTTGTTCTCTTCCTTCCACCCCACTTCCTGCATCTGCACACTTTAGCCTCCTTCCCCGGTTAGAATGGCGCCTCCTCCCCCCGCCGCTGGCGTCACTGGCTTTATCGTCCCTTTCGGCCGACGTTGGAGGGAAGGCCGAGCTTGGAATTCTCGAGTATAATTACCCTTTACCCTTGCTATATTGCGCGTGAAAAAGTGAGTTCGGAGTCTTTTTTTTTATCCCATCGAGTAACTTTTATCTTTCGTTCCTTCTCTCGTAAGTGCTCTGTTTCGCGTAAGAATTTTATGGCGTGGCTTAATTTTGTGTCGTTTGCGGGATTGAGTTACGAGTCCTTGAGCAGGATTATTGGCCGAGTTCATAGACTGCTGTTATCACCTAGTTACTCGAAGCATTGTTATTTTATTTCAACGTTCCCTATCAATGTACCCTTGCGCCATTAAAGAGGGAATGGAATTTCATAGTCTTGAGAAAGCTGGGTATATGTATTACCGAGAATGAAGTTGTATAGTTATCGTTATACGATTCGTTTCGTGCAAAAAGTAGGTTTTCTCTTCATATAGCTGGGAATCGGTGCATTGGTGAAGCTGAAAAGGGCATAATAGGGATGCATTAAAATGAACCTTAACCTGAAGTACTGTTAATTATATGTCATGAAATTTGCTGATTGAGATTATATATAACATTCTCCACATTTCCCCCATTCAATACCGATGCCGGTGGATTCAGACAGCGATTTCTCTGAAGTTTATTTGCGAGATTTTATCCATCCTAGTTGCTCCGTATCACAGCTTTCGATTACATTTCGTACATATGACTTGTTAATTTTTTAATAATCACGTGTAGAGAATTTGTGGTTAGTTAGTTCATAGATTGCAGGAATATGCAAAAATAATTTACGGCGTTCGAGCATCACTAGATATATTATGGTGATGAACTTAGCCTGTGATGAAAACAAACGAAACGCCTCCTGTTATGGGAAATGGATGCCGATAGCAAAAACGTTTTGATTGGGAATCGAAATATGGTCTTTTCTCTCGCCTGGTGAACGCTCTACCAACAAAGCTATTCATAATTTCAAGTATCAAGTCTGTCTTAAATTAAAGCTTTGCCGTGGAATAAGGGGAATCTTGATACGAGGTGAGTTTTGAGGTCACCTAAAATTTTTCTCGGGACTATATTCCGTATAGAACTGTTCAACCATTTCTATTTACTTCTATATTCTATGAATAAAATAAGACATAGATCGTTGTACATTATAGTAGCTACCGCTAGGGCAGGAAGAATTTTTAGTATTTAAAATGGCGTCTTTTAGTGTGCGAGATCAAAGTGTTCATCCTTTTTCTCCACTACCGTGGGTTATCATTCAACGAAATTCATCAACTGTTGAGCGAGACGAGCGGTGATGGTGTTTTGTGTGTGAAAGATGGGCGTTCGTCTTGATGACAGTTCCAAGTAGTCAGAACGCCATGTAACAAGGAACCCAAGAATAGTCATGCACCTGCTGGTTTTTCCGGTGGGCCAAAAGAGCCCTTGAACCCACTATTGAAGCCTCCTTTGTGGACATGGAATCATGGCGTTGACGTTGTGAAAAATATGTACTTTTCTTGGGAAATCGAGTTGATATTAACAGAAGTTTCAAATTACTGTTTGCAATAGTTCTCCAGAAAAAAAATTAGGAAGCCTTAGAACTTGTATTCCCCCTTTTATGTGGTCTTAGCTTTCACTCTGCAAACGAAAGAACCTTGGTTCATTTCCTGGTCCAAGAGGGATTAATTTTTTTGCAGTATAAAATATAATGGCCATTGCCGCGCCACGGTATTTTATTATCCATGTTTGAATTAGAGTTAGCAATGCATCTAGCTGGAGACAATCCAACTTCGCATCCATACGAATTTTATACGATACCCTCAAAGAATTATAAAAAATAACTGTCTAATATTTTTTATGAAATTTGATTAATGGATGTGTGACGCTCCTTCAATATTAGGCTCATTAATATTATTTCCTGGCCCGAAAATGAATGAAGGTCGATGACCCGGGAAGCATTATACAAGAAGCTCCGAAATCAGTTTGATTGAATGATAGGCCGAATTTTTTTTACTCTCATAGAGTTTGTATCCTGAGGTTGCCGTCCGTGTCCCTCCTCACTATGGAGTCGTTTCGCGAATGGCATTTCGTGTCGGTGGCTCCAGATATCCTTGCCGATATCCTCCGCGTCTCCTCCCCCCACCCCACCCGCACACAATGACGGCATCTAGCGGAGTCGCGAGTGGACCCTCGCCAAAAGCCAGTCTCGGTGTATCGTGCACCCCCACGCCCCACCCTCCCGAATGAAGACGTCTGCCCATCCGTCCACCCCACCCCCGCCGCTTTGACCAAACCCCCTCCCGATCACCGCATGAATATTTCATGCCGCCATCACCGTTTTCTTTATTCATCCACCCCACAAGTGTTGTTACCTCTCGCTCGGTTTTTATTTTCCCTTTTCGCTGGATTAAAGCCTGTTGAAGTCCATCTCGCCCCCCTTCCCTCTTCCTCCTCCTTCTCCTCCCATGATGTGAGGATTTTCATTTGGGTCACGTTACGCGCCCCCTTCCTTCAGAGGATCCCCCACCCCGCGGGGTCAAGTATGGAAAATACCTCCCGTCCACCATATTTGTTTTATTCTTTTTTCTTCTTCGGCGACAGTGAATATTCCATCACGTTCGATTGGTTTCCAATCCCGGTGGGCGGTGGTGGTAGTGGGGGGAGGGATAGCCCATTAGATAGCTGATCGAATGAGTGGGCCGTTTTGTGCCGCCGCGGAAATTAGCGCGTCGTCGGCGTTCCAACCTACATGGTACTATACTATATGTACGTTTTCCACGCCGCGAAATGAAGCGCGCTCTTGTTCGAAGGCCTTTTACCGCCCGTGATAATATACGCCTACGTGCCTTCGTCGCGGTTGTAACGATTGGGTGATCGCGAAAGCGAGTCGCACGACTCGGTGTGTAGGACGAGGCCCACGCCCACATCAGGTGCATCCTTAACCCTCCCCCCCCCTTACTCCCTCCAGGAATGCGGGTTATATTTTTAACCGGCTACTCCCTCACATGAATGCAAACCACGAACCAATCCCGTCGGATTCGATGGGACTGCAGAATGGTCTTCCGCGGTCGCCCTCGTATCTGATTTGGAAAAGGTAGTAGGTCGGAGGAACAGGCGTCGTGGCAGGATGGGGAGGTTCAATGGATAGATTGAAGGGGAGGCGAAGGGAAGTCGACGAGGTGCGATGGGTCCGCGGGAGATGCTATCCGACCGACCGAGTGGAAAATGACCATCGGGTGGCGACGGCGACCCCCACACGCCCGCATTATTTTTTTCCCGACTCGCTGCCAATCGCGAGTTTGTTAATTTCCGTCGTGGCGTCCCCTCACAGGTGAGGGTTGCGAAAGCATTCGTATGGTTACGTCCTCATGGGAACTCATTCACCATTACGTTGGTGTGCCATTTTCTCTCTTCCGCCCTTCCGCCCCACCCAACCATCCTTACTCGTCCTTGCGACATGTGTGCGATGTTGTTTTACTGATAACCGAGTCGATCATCAATTTACATCCCCTCCCCCTCTTCCCGCCCTAGCGTAGTATTTGAATGATCAGTCGTGGGGTGGAGGCAGTTGTTAGCTGGGTTTCAGGAATTCAAACGTCCAACTCCAATCACATACTCCAGAATTTGGCAAAAGTGATGAATGTTTGCTTCTTAAGGCATTTCAAAGAACGCCGCTTCCTTTTTTGAAATAAATGATTGCATTATTAACTTTTTCCGCCCTCGACAAAGGTCAGCTATATTGTAAATCGAAGGGCTTCTCATCCTCACTTTACATCGTATCTTCTTGCTGGCATCAGAGCCCATCGGAACTCCTGATACTATTTCCTAACAGCTGTGTGCCTGGAGACGACATGTCTGACATAAGCTGTAAAATGAAACTCGTTGATGATTTATGTATTTCTGAAAGATTATTCCAAGACGAACCTTACAATTTCAGTTGAATAATTTACATACTTGTGAACATAGTAGCATGGTAGGTATTCGATATTTAAAAAAATTTAAATGGCGATCTAATAATTTGGAATCACAGTGTCTAAATAGTAAACTTGGATTTAGGCGTTCTAAAATTATAGACCATCTTGATAATAGCTTTTAAAAATTATAATAAACTATTATTCTCTTCGCAATTTGATTTTAAACCACACAACGCTCATCTTCATATTAAAGTGGCAAGGATAGATTCATGGGGATGTATAATTTCACTTTTGGGAAGGGTATAATGGGAGAGGGGAAGGGTCATTACTTGTCGCATGAAAATATGACGTAAGCGATGTAACGCGTTGAGTGGTTTAAAAAGTATCAAATTGTGGATAGGACCATCGTTTTTCCAACTTTTAAAAATTCTGAAAAGTTTCACGAAAGCCCGCCTAACACTATTGGCTCTTGACAGTTGTGTTTAATACTCGAGAGAGATGTTAATTGTTTTTCTACTGTGGAATGTTTTTCCAAGTTCTGCTCTTTTTGTACCCCAGGATTTCCCGAAGAGTAAAGGCTGAGACAGTTCACTTCGTCTGTTCTTTCCAAAACCATTCACTTTCTTTTCTCCCACTTCTCGTCTCGCACTGTCTCTCTCAATATTCACCTTCCATTTCCTTTCTTCATTCAATCTAACGCTTTTTATGCATTCTCTCCCGTCACCTCCATCCATCCTTTTCCACTCTCCCCAAATTCACTTCTTCTGTCTCTCTCGTCTTCTCCTCCCGAGAGTCCGCCCTCCCCCCCCCCGTCCTCTCGAGCGGGCGCACGACTCGCCCCCTCCCTCACTCTCTCTCTTCCCACTCTCCTGCAACTCCCTCGAACCGTTCCTCCCGTGTGACGCGTCTCCGCGATTCCCTCCTCTCTCTGTCTCTTTTCCCTCATCCGCCTCCAACCCCACCCCCTCGCTCCACCCCTTCCCGCACCTCTGCCGCCCGAACAGGCACGACATGGTGAGCCAGGGCCCTGGCCATTGACGCATTGTATGTGGCTATGATTTAATGCCTCTGCACGGCTCCGTGTCTCCTCCATTTGCCCGAGTGTGAGAGTAGTGGAGCATGCATAAATCCGGGAATAGCGGAAGTAATGAAATTCTAAGTTTGACAGATTTGAAATTGCGGGATCGAGAGGGGGTCTCGTGGACCAGAAAGCATATTTGAGTCCCTAGTATGCCATGTGTTAACATGGACAGTGTTTCCTTGCTTTCGTTCGTGGATAACCTTTTCATTTGCGATTAAATTAACCCATTCAGTTCAAAATTCTTATTCATAGTGAGGCGGAAATTCACGACGCATGTCACGCTTTTTTATTCTGTTATTTGACCCATGCTATGTTCTTGCGAGTCCTTTTCTCGTATTTATTAAGAATCTCTGAAATATTCTCCGTTATGCAGTAGACTTCGTAGGCTTTACATCGTAGGTATTTTTCACCTCACGCTTTTCCGTCCCATGCCTTGTTTGACCTTAAATATTTCGTCAACACCTGCATAATATTTGTTTCCATGTGCTTCCTAGGCATAACCTTGATGTTTCAGCTAGAATGCTTTTATGGGGGGATCTAGGTGATAACAAACCATCATCATTCTATCATCCTTTTAGGGTGCGGTCTTGTGTTTACACCACCTTCCACTTTCACTCATTCGCATGCTCCCGCTTCTCATTCTTCCAGCAGCCGCATTTTTGTCACCCGTCACCACGTCTGCCTTTCCCCCGCCGCGCCCCGCCCTCTTCCCCGTCCCGAGACAATAACTCCTCTTTCTCCCTTGCTCACCGTCCTTCAGTCTCCATCGCATTGAGGGGAGCACCACCTTTCTCTCGCATAAATTGTTTCTCTCTTCTCCTGTCTGCCATTTTTCCTCCCTCACTCATCTCTTTACATTATCCTCTCGGGTCCGACATGTTTGATCTTAGCAAGTTTAAACATTAATTTCCACTTTCGTCGCTTAACTCCTCCCTGTGAACCCAGCAATAAAATCATTTTCCCCTAGGTGCACCGAACACTTTTATTGCTTTTATGCTATAGTTCCGTTGATTTTGAACAATTCATTTTCCAATAGTAATCCGTAATGCCTGGTGTTTTGTTCGAGAGACGATTTTCTCTTTCGCGATAATTATTCATTATCCTCGTCGTATTTTATTCGTTTGGAAGTTGTTTTATGATGATTATGCAGCTTAGTTCGTATCTGACTGTTAAATCTGAGCGAAATCCGCGTGGCATGCACGTGCGGCATCCATTCCAGAGAAGGGACTCCCACCCACGGGTTGACCGGCGACCATATGCGCCGGCTTCGCGAAACGTTCGTAGTCCGTGTGGTGCCGTGTCTTTTCACTCTATTTGTTTGTCCAAAGCTGTTATGGAATTTTCGGTCCAGAATAAACTTGTTCCCTCTCTCTCCTTCCCTCCCTGCATGCCCCACTTCCTCAAAGCCAAACCTTCTCTCACCCTCCTCCATCCTCTTTCTCACGACCCCCCCCCCCCCCCGCTCCCTGCTCCCATCGCCCACACCCACGCGTGTTGCAGAGTCCCATTCCATTTTTCGGACTTCCATTTTCTCCTTCGCTTCTTTTCCTGCCTCCCTCTCCCTTCACAATCAGTGCCCGTTCATGCGAAGGGAAAGGGGGAGAAATAGAAAGAGCGAGAGAGAGAGAGAGAGAGAGATAGAACGAGGCTTGTTTTCATAAAATAACCGTTGGGTGTGGTGTTCTCGTGCTTCTCCGTACCCTAGTTTTCTTTTTTCTTTTAAATTCTTTTCGGAGAAAATGTTCATTACTCATCACTCGGGTTGCGCCGAGGCGTACTTTCACTTTCGCACCCCCTTTGAGACCTACATTTAGCATTCACTGTGGTTTCCTTTGGATGAAAAATTACCCTCTGTGACTGCTGCGTGAATAGTTTTAGCGAAAATATCTCCTTAGCCGATTTTGCGTGGGATGGCCGTATTTCGACTTCTCTTTCGTTCATTCTCTCCTCTTTGCCTCACTCTTTCCTCCCTCTCGGTCCCTCCTTCATCCCCCCCTTCCCAAATCCCTCTCCCTCCCTCGAACTCTCTCACTCCCACTCGTGATCTCACTCTTAATATCTCTCTCCCTCACTCTAGTCGGCACCCGAATTCCTCGCTTCTCTTCCAATCTATCCTATCCTCTTTCCGTCTCACTTATTTTCATCTCGGGGTTAGTCCTTCGAAAATCAAGCCAAAGAAACGCACCGGGTCGGTCTTATCGACAAACACGACCGTGGCTGACTTAGATCGTCTTAGGAAGTTATTACTGAAGTTGAAGAAGATGATTACATCCTTTGGAGTCTTGAGACGTTATGAATTCTCACGGTGGACGCTTGGATAGTAGCAGTCTGGCTCATTCCTTGGGTTTGCGTCGGTGAATACAGTTGGAATTTGTTAAGGCTTCTTCTGCCATGGTGGGCGACAAGGCGGAAGGGCTTATTTGAAATGACCGACGCAAGCTACTGAGGAAGATTTCAAGCGAAATCCCGAGAAAAAATAGTTGGGATCCGTGGGAGGTCTTGTGGTCGGATATTGTTGAAGAGTTGGGTGTGAAGGGACGAATTGCTCTTGCTATCTCAAACTCAACACGCTTGAACGCGTGCAGTTTGGCTTATAACTTGACTCAGAAGGTTTTTTTTTTGCCTCGACACAATTTCTTTCGAAATCGTGATCGGGTTTAGATGGGCTCCTCCCGGTTCAAAGCCCGTTCATAGGTCCAGGGTCTGGGAGTGCTTCTTTTTACTTTGATTACTTTCCTTATTCCGTACTGTTCTAGCCTGAAAAATCGATGAATATTCCGCAAGATATTTTTCCGCCCGATTCTTGAATCCCTGCCAATAGTTCTACGCAGGAGTTAAATTAACGTCGGGAATCGAGTTAGTTGAGGGCAGAGCGAAAATTTAGTACTTGCTCGAAAACCATTAAGTTGTTGGCGGGACCACAAGGCATTTGCTATCCATAAAACTGCACTGCGGATCCTCTTTGAACAATATTACTACACTTCGTGTTTAACATTCGCATAAATCTGCTACACAGTGGAGGATGGAGAGTGTGGCAGTCGAGGAAAATGAATTACATAGGCAATTATCGACTAATACCGATAGATAAAAGTAGTGTTTTTCATGTCATTAATTTGGTATTTTTGGCGTACGTAATTTTGTATTGGTTACAGTTCATCACCTGATTATCATAATGCTGGTGCGTTTAACTATCAAATTGTACAAAGTAATTTGAGAAAATATTTTTAATCGTTTAATTCAGAATGATTTGCCATTGCTATGTGAAGTCTTAATTTGTCAGATCAGGATGGCGTACTCGTTCACCATAAAGAGGTTTATGCTAAATATACCGCGTTGTGTGGCGTCGGCTGAAAGGTTGGAATCATCAGTCATATCCTCTGTTAACATTGAACCATGTACGTCCACTGTGCGAATGTATTCCTTACTTCGTCTTTCATCATATTGAGTACTCCATATCGCGTCCACGAGATAAAGGGGCGATGAGCGTCGGTGGGCTTGACCGTGCGGCGTTTATCCGCGTTGTTTCATGTTTAATCAGCACATACTCAGAGAGGTTTATGGCGCAGCAGTGGAAGCATTATTTCCTTCCCCATAGACTCTCCCCTCGGTCGCTAAATTTTATTGACGTCGCTAGGGATCCGAGGTAGTGTCAGGCTACTATTCCTATGAAATTCCTCCCATTGTGTGCCTTCTTGGCTTGGCTGGTTACTCAAATAGTACTAACCTTGAAGCCACGTTCTAAATGGTCTCCCATATAAAATATTATGACATGTTTGTGACTGAACCATGGAGCGACTAACTTGGAACTGACGGCGTGAAATAGGAAGGGCACTTGAACGATTGATTAAAAAGACAATGGATTAGAATTTGTTTTTCTCTGCTCATTGGTTGGGGCCCAATCAAGGGTAAATTTCTAGGAAAGTGGAACCCCCTTATCGTATGATTGCAAAACCTTGAGATTTTTTTTTCCGTCAGCGTGTTTCCATTGTTTTCTTAATTCAAGGTATTGACTACCTCATAGAGCCTGTCCCCTCGGTATGCATAAATGTCTCGTATTGGGTATTAAATGCTCCCTTCAATTCCTTAAAGGGAGTACTGGCTCAGCCGCTCCTTTTATATCTGTTATATTTTTGCCAATATGAACGATACGATGTTTTTTGGTGTTAGAATCGAGAATCGCAATAATCAATTTATGTTATCATTTTTTTCCAAAACAAATGATTAATTGCTTTTTGAAAAAATAAATGAGTACTGAATGAAACTGATTTTACCCCCACGAATTGAAGGATGACCGGCATTTTTTTCAGACTAATTACTTCGTGTATTTGAGGATTCATCAGAAGCAAAAAGTAATTAATCGAAATAATGAAAAAACTGGTTACTTCTTACTCGGAAAATCAACATTTACTAAAAAATTGGTAAATTGGGAAAATTCTATTTTCATCCTGATTTGATTAGGAATCTTCAGTTTATGGATCTGACGTAGAGGAATAAATAAATCATCCATTCAGCGTTCAGAGTGATACACCGCATATTGTCACATTGGAACTTTTAGTATTATTAACAACATATCAATCGATTGAATTTCTTTAATGTGTTCGTTTAAAATATTTCAATATGCGGCATTAATGTGTTTGAATGGGAGCACAAGAAATGAGACGACTTCGTAAGCCTTTTTGGATTCATCCATCATAAATGTTCACGACTTTGTTATTAGCGATCTCGCATGCGTATGGTATCTTTTTAAATATACAACCGTAGTGCATCAATGCTGCTGCTGTAAAAAATGTGTTCGTCATCTGAATAGTTTAGCATGTTCATAAATAGCCAAAAATTAAGCAACATTTAATTTTGATGACGCATGGCCGGGGTGGAATCATCGCTTGCCCCACAACATAGCGGTGGCTTGCGAGGTACCATGTAGTGCAATTATTGTAATTGGCTCGCCAATATATGTATGCACGCCTCATTTCGGAGAATGCCCGTCTGCTGATGGCGTCCGAATAGCGAGAGAACGCACCCTCGAATCGCATGTTTCTCTCGTTTCTCCTTTATGTTCTTCCCGGGACAATGCACGACTCGAAGCGGAAAATTGAGGCGAAGACTGAATGTCAAAATGGACGGTGCGAGTGAGTGTTTTGCGTGGCCCTTCGCCCACTCACTTGCTCCATTCCCCCATCCCTGGGAAACGCGGGGGGGGGCGGACAATGGGTGGTGGGGGAGGAGAGAGAGGAATGGGGGAGGTGAGGGCGGAATGCAAGGGGAGAGAACTCGGAGAGAGAGAGTGACTGAGAGAGCAGAGGGGGAAGGGGTCGGCGCGTGGGTGTGGCGGAGGGGCGAAGGGGATGCCGGGGCAAGTAGAAGAGGGGACACACGCCGTGTGATGTCGGTTGAACCACAGTTAGGTCGAGTTCCGCGGGAACAGCGTCGCCGCTCAGCTGAGATTCTCCTCACGAGATAGGATTTCGGAGGAGGCTCTTCAAGAGTTCAGCTCGGGAGCCAAGATGTGAAAACAAATAACCGTGGACGGGGAACGAAGCTCCTCGAATATCTTCTGACTAAAATGTCATCATATTGACGCTCACATTTTGAGGTCTTATCGAATAACCATCGGTTTTTCGTAGGTGCGTTCTGATGCGTCAGTACTTAAATAAATGCATATTTACGATTACCCTCTACCCATCTAACGTTTTGGGTTGGAGACACTTAGGTGTGTTTTAGCCTTGCAAGTTAGACTAATTTCTTTTTCGATTCGATGGAAATAGATCGATCACGAGTCATCTCCTGTGCGTGTCAGGGGCTATAATGTGAATCTGTGCACTCGTATCGATTCTCAACTCGTTGAACGCGTTGCCGGTACGGTCCTCGTATGCGTGGCGCGTGCGATGATGGCGGGAAGGTGGGGAGGGGGATGCCGGGAGGCGCCTCGGGAGTGCGGACGCTGGAGGGAGGTTCGGACCGGCGTGGGCGGGCGCTCGTTACCTGTCCGCTGGCAACTGTAAATCGAATGAGGGGCCACTGGATGGTCGGGAGGGTGAGAAGCAAGCGGGGTAGGATTCGAAGGGAACGCGAGGATAGTGGGAGTAGTGGTTGCTTTTCGTGCTCTGGGGATGTCGCTAAGGGGCGGTTAACAGGGGGCAGCGGGAAAGAGCGAGTGGACTTGAAGAGAAGAGGGAGGAAATGGGAGTACTGGAGATGGGGGGGGAGTGCGTGCGTGAGAGCACGTGGAGTGTGGCTCCGTGTTGGAAAGTGATGTTTACGGAGTTTCCAAAAAACCAAAAAAAAGGATGCCTTTGTGCGAAATCCCTCCGCCGTCTCTCCCCGCCCTCCCTCCCCCTGAGGCGAATGATTGTGTTTCTGCTTTGGTCACCTTAGCGTGGCCTAATACGACCTCCATATCTATCTCTCTCCTTCTCTCGTCACCCTTATTTCGTGCCCCGTTTTCCCCATTTTCCTCTTTCTCTAACAAACTCTCGGTTAGGATGAAAAAGTGGAGTGTCGGTCGGCGACCGACAAGCACCACCGAATCCTGACCATTTTTGTGGTGATAGTGCGAGCTTTTGAGTCTTGGAGAGAGATTTGCTTCGCGTCCCGTCGCGCCAGAATGCATGCCGAGGTCTTCAATCAACGCCCTCATTTGTTATTTTTTGTGGAGGAGCCTTTTTCGCTTCGACGTTTCTAGTTTCTACTCTTTTGGGAATGGATGGCCCTATTTTTTGTGTATCAAGTGAGCTCGATATAATGGCCTTTTGCCTCGAAAGGGTACGGCGTGATTTCTTCATTACTCTTTGATGCCAGCTCTCATCGCCAGGGTCCAATTTTTATTTCCCTTCTAGCACTACGGGATCAAAAACCAATGATCTCACTGACACGCCCGAAGGACCGTATCCAAATTCCTCTCGATTGCACCTCAGGAATTTGACTGTCGAAGTATTATTGTAAAGCGTCTAAATATAAGTAAAGAGGATAGCACATTAACTGAAGATGCAACTAGCATTTTCAAGGAGCATAATCGAAGAATATATATATATATATATATATATATATATATATATATATATATATATATATATATATATATATATATATATTATAATATGTATGGATATGTATACATACATTTATATATATATATATTTATGTACATATACATATATATATATATATATAATATTATATATATACACGCACACATACACATACCTATATCCCTATTGAGTACAGCATTCTTTATGAATCAGATACGTGGACCATTGCATAAAAGACCAGACACAAATGGGAGCATTAGAAATTTGGTGCTGGAGATTTGTTCTTGCTGACGGTCAAGTGGACAGATAAAAGATAAATGAAGTATTTTGAAGGGAAGAGGAGAAAAGAAAATATGACAAATGATAAGGATAAGAAGTATTATATGAATTGCACACACCTTGGTGCATATAAAATGTGTTATTAACACAACAGAAAGTAGAATAGAAGTGAAGGCGCCACAGTGCCTACCAAGAAACAAATGCGTAGGCCAAGTCAATATGGATTTCAGTGGTCGTACAATGGAGTGTGTATTAGAGAGATAAGAGTATATGCACAGAGGGAAGTGGTCAACGAATCTTCGGATTGAAACTGTGATGTGATGATGATAAAGAGAATTTTAACAAAGGTTAGGGAAGGGAATTAACTATTATTTTTTCTAGATTTCATACATCTCTTTTTCAAGATGTCTACGCTGTAAAGAAAAATTATTTTCGTTAATCCTGCGTTCCGTGTCGCGTCAAGGATCGTCCGTAAACAGCTCGGTGGACACTGAGTGGGAAGAATTTATGGGCATGCCCCAATCTGCTCTAGTAATTGCCGATCCGTTCGCTCGTCATGGGGACGTTCTCCATCGCACCACACCTTGGTCACCCTAACACCTTCCGCATCTGCCTCGCCGTCCCTACCATCCCACATGCCGTGCGATCCGAAGCCCCATGGGTGATACTCCCCATCGCGTGCGCCGAAGCCAATCGACCCGTGTACATAACCGAGAGGCCGGTGTGATTCCCCGGTTGCAATAAGCTATCCTCTATGCTCGCGGTTTGGGTTCCGGATTTTGATCCCAACCCCTTCCGTTTGAATGGGGGAAAGCACTGATGTGTGGAGCTACAATCCTCTTCTTTCGGAATAGAGCTGTCTCAATTTCGATGACGACGAGCTATATAAGTAGATGTATCGTGTGAAGGCAGATTTGGGTGTACGGTTCATGTGGATGGATCTGAAATAGTTTGCATATCTCGACTCGGCAATTATCATGCGATGTGTAAATACATTTATCTGATTTGTGTAGTTTTTCTCCCATATCAAATGTGCATTACCAACGTTTTTTTCATACCAAAAATTGGAAACAAAATAAGTTCCGGCAGAGTTCGCGTAAACTTAGATGGAAAGTTTTTTTGGACCCATGCGTGTTCGAAAACGTAAAATGTTCAAAGAGTGCAGTTGTAAAAGTTGACGGTATCCTCCTTCCATTGTTTTTGAGAGCTCAAGAACTCTCTTCCTAGCACCCCTTTTACATTTGCGTCGCGTGTTGAGAAAACAATTTCGACGCCGGGTCAATGGTCGCATTTTCCATTTTTCAATCCCTAAGGTAACAGTCAATGAACTCATTCACTTTCCGGCGATCCTCACAGCCGAACAAAAAATTGAGAAATAATACTTTGAATTAACGCGCGCTGAGCTTTTCATTCATCGCGTCGACTTTGAAACGGACCTTTACCATAGTGGAGAGTAATTTTCATCGACACTTTTTCGTCATTTTGTTCACATCCCCCATTTTACAAAGAGAATAGCGAGAGAGAGAGAGAGAGTAGGAGAAGGGTGCTTTCTACTGGATTCCCGTCCGCCGTCCACGCTCCTCCCTTTGATGTGCGACTGTTTCGTGCTCAAGTGGCCGCAGTTCCGTGTTTTTTGAGCCGGGGAACACGCGGGGGGATAGGTTAGAGGTTTGGTTGAGGGGGGGGGTGTGCGGAGGTGGGCATACCGCCCATTGCAGCAGAGGTGGACAACGACTGCACCCCTGCATGGCCTCGGGGGGTAAATGTCACGGCTCTGATGCGGAGGGAGCGGAGATCCCCATGGATTGCGAAGTGGACGGTTAGGTTAGGGGAGCAGGGCGAACAGGGAGTTTCGTGTTTTGGGGGATGGGGTGCGGAAGGGGTGGAAGAATGGGAAGGAAAAGGGGAAGGAAGGTGGAGGTGGAGAATTCTGTGAATGAAAGAGCGTTTTATATACTTTATGAGCTCAATAACCCAAGTTGCCCGCGAATACAGTGTGAATGGTTTCTCGTTTAGATGGTAGATTGCCTTAAAATCCTTCAGCCCCCCTGAGATCAAAGGGACGGCAGAAAAGAGCTGAATGGGAAACTGAAATTAAATTATTGTCCGGGTCTTTGGTTTCCCTTTTCCAGATTTCCAAGGCTTTAATTTCCACTCTCGAATGCAATGAATTATGTATATTGTTGGGACAGTTAGTAAATGTTGACTAAGGAAAATAATCCTCCCTGTTGCCTTCGCCGATACTCCACCGATGCCCAACGTATTTTCCCCCCATAAAGCAGGTGTTATCGCGCGTGCATCCATCGCTGGTGAACGTGGACTAGTTTCTATCAAAAGGAAACGAAGGAGAGGATAAGCGGATTTCCATCGCGAGGCGACATTATCCTATAGCGGTGTTTTAGCCTAGTGTTTTAGCAACACATTAACTGAAACGATGGTCTACCCTTTTTTTAGAAGTTAACTCGTAAGATCAGTGACTTGAAATAATCGGTAACTGAAGACGTCTTCTCGGGAAGAAAGCGGTAGTGCTCAATAAAGTTATCACTAAAATATGTATTATTGGGCTATTGGGTGCACAAGGATTTTCACGAAATCCTAAGTCGTGAGCAATTTGAAAAATCGCACAGCCTGTGTGACAGAGGCGGGTCCGAATGTGAACCTTGGCCTTCTGGTTAGAAGCCGGACGCCCTTACAAGCAATTTACTACCATTACTTTTTACTGTCTATAACTCACAGATCCTTACTATCTCCTCTGGTAAATTGTAATGGTTCTTCGGCTAGATGTGAAGTAGTCAGTTGCGCGCAATTCGATTCCTCGCAGTGCAAACTGATGCCCTGTGCGTCGCACCCTCGCCCTCATTCCGTGGCACATTATTCATAGCTTCACCACCGCTGCATAGCTGAGGGCAGAGTGTCAGCCGCCCACAGGGGAGCTCCCAGTCACCGCTCCGAGCCTCCCTGATCATGCCTGAGCCCTGGGATGGATAAGGGGGCACATATTGGGGGAGAAATTTACGCTCCTGCGGTCGCCAATGGCGATTGGGGCCGTGGGCGACGACGCTCTGTGCGCAATTTGCGTGAAGGGCGACGGGGGACTAGAGCCTGAGGAGGAGGGAGCCCTGTGCATTGGGGTCGAAGGTAGGTGGGAATCGGGAAACCGAAAGAATGTAGGAGGAGGGGTGAGCTGGAGAGGGGGAATTAATCCTCTCATTACTATTTTTTCGGGATCACAGGGAATCACGAAGGTATCCATCATTTCAGCGATGTCACCAGCGGGGGTCGTTTTATCCACCGATTTTACATTCAAATGTTTCCGTAGGGAGAGCCGCCAAAGCGGGAACGCAAACTTCACGCCGTTCGTTCGAAAAGGGATCGAATGGGTGTTTATACGTGCGCGAAGCAATATCTTGGAGTGTTTGAGCAGCAGCAGCCCACGCACCCTTTTGTTGTGCATGTTTTTTTATGGAGATGCTGCTTTTTTTCCCACCCGACCAAGCCATCGTCGATAACGATTGGACGTGGTTCTTTATTTTTCGAAAATAGTATATCGTGGGTTTCGAAAATAGTAGAATATCGTGGGTTGATCGCATCCAGCGAATCGACTGCGCCATCCCGCGGTGACTTCGATCAATGCTCCGAGGTGGCTATTCGTGACCCGTTGGTACTCAAACGTATGGGGTAGGATATGGGTAAGTCAATGGCGAAGCTTTCTGTGGTAATAAAGTGTAGATTCGTTGATAACCAAGCGCAAGAATACCCATCCCATATAGGTACCTCGAAAAAGAATTCTAGAAGCAGAAAAAAATTATTATGCCCCACTGTTATCCTCGGGTAAAGGCAAATCAGTCTTCCTTTCATCTCCTTTTCTCCTACTTCGTGATTGCCTGTATTTTGGAGATTCCCATCGATGAAGAATGAGGGAGAGGGTAAACTTCGGAATTTTCAATTAAATGTTTTTTTTTTTAAATTTGGGAGCAGAAGTTATCCGCCTGCGTCGCTTTCCCCTCTTTTGAAATACCGTCAGAAGGAATCTGCAGCGCGCGATGCTTGGCTCGCAGGAGAATTTCAAACCTTGAAGACGGCGTGGTGTTTGTGCACAAGCGCATCATTGAGTGAGGGGATTATTGCGTATGGGACCTCCAGGGTGTCGTTTCCCCTTTGTCGAATCGCGTTCCCTTTTGTGCTTTTCTACTCTCACCACTCCCCTCGACAAATGTCTCCCTGGTCGCCCTCAAGGGGGACCGAGAAAGATGGCAACGAAGAAGCTGCTTATCGGTGTAGCTCCGTTGCAGGTTTCTTGGCCCCATCCTATTTCGTTGCGGTTGGGGATTACGATTATGAAGCGTGTTGCCTTGATCAGGATAAATTTGCCTTCGCTGTGAACTGAATCATTTGTGATATACTTGTGTACATGGCCAAATCCCATCGATTGGTTTTGCGTGCTACTTCTCTCGTCATTTTTGTAAACAAATTATGTTAAAACGTACCAGACGTAATTATTTCGGCAACTTGCTAAACATTTTAACGGCGTAATTTTTGGTTTTAATCTTGGTATTAACTCTCGGTGCACACGGTAATATTTTACTCCGGTAGTTTTGCGATAGACCGAATTCAATTCAACAATTTTCCATTCCATCATATTCAAAATTGTTGAGAATGGAATTTAAAACTTTTTATTCTTCAGAAATCGATAATATTTTTGATTCATCAGTGATACTTCTTCCTGAATATGTTCCAGCCTGATTAAAAATTCCGGTAGCCTTTTTCTTTCTCTTTCACTCTAGTTAGTAACCGTAAAACTTCGATAGTATATTCAATTTATAAGGAATTTGGTCCAGAAAAGTCTGCATTAATTCATTGTCAACGTTTAGATTTAATTATGAATCAGCCTCAGGGCTAACGACTGCGTGATAAACATGATAAAAATAAATAAAAATCATAGCACACGTTAATTTCTGATTTGTTCTTTCATGTAATATTTACATAGGAGGTGAATTCTCATATCATTAAACCTTCACTTGAAGCCGTTCTAAATATTGATAAGTTATATTTTTGCTTTGCTTGCTAGAGTTTCAATTATATATATATATATATATATATATATATATATATATATATATATATATATATATATATATATATATATATATATAGACATAATATAGAAACACAAAAAAAGAGAACACTCACACGTATTTTCTTGATATTTCGACGGAAACAATCCGTCTTCCTCTGAAGATATAGAAGTAAGGATTATTATTAATATTATTATTAAGGATCATTATATAGAGGTAAGGATGATTACTTCTATATCTTCAGAGGAAGACGGATTGTTTCCGTCGAAATATCAAGAAAATACGTGTGAGTGTTCTCTTTTTTTGTTTCTATATTATGTGTTACTGTGTATTGTACTATTCGGCACTTCCGTGTTACGTCTATGAAAGCATATATATATATATATATATATATATATATATATATATATATATATATATATAGACATATATATATATATATATATAGACATATATATATATATATATATATATATAGACACATACACTCATACATACATATACGACTCATCGATATATACTAGTACATGTATTGTATATGTATCGAAACGTGGGCTATGAAGTGGTGTTCCTTTTGGGCCAAATTTCTCAATGGTGGAATTTCTTTTCACTCCCTCTCTCAGTGCTCCTCACACCCGAATTTCACTTTCTCCCCCATCTCGGTGAGCTCCGCGGATGTTCACACGCCCTGGACTCTCCTCTCGCCGCGTAGCGTAGAACGCCCCCGCGTCGTCATCAGTTGCGCCAAGAGACTATGGGGGAAGCGTTCGCGAGATGTAGCGGGGGTGAGAGGGAGGCGGGAACGAGAAACTAAACTATCCCCCTCGTGTGAGCTCTTCTCTTCTTTCCCTCCCTGTCTCCCCTCCGCCACACCCTCTTGAAACTCTTCCTCCGCCCACCCCTCACCCAACCCTCTCTCCAGGGCGCGCAAAGTGGAGAGCTTTTTACCCCAAACCAGCCTCTCACTCCCCACGCGAGATCCTGCGACACGAGTGTGCCCTCTACTTGATTCTCGACCGTTGAGTCCACGCCCGCGAGTGTCGAACGTGGCGGATCCGGCCTCGGAAGCTTTTCCCGTGCACGACCACACCACGTAGCCTAACTCTGAACCTTGCAAAATGTCTCGACGGCCGCAAGGAGTCTTCTTCCATTCATCTCGACGATTCTCACCGTTCGGAAGGGTAAATTAATTTTTTTTCAGGGTGAGAAGCCTTGAAGTTAATTGAAAAATGTCGTGAAGATTCATCTCGAGTGTTTTTCTGGTGGGAGCGATGATTTCGATCGATGAACTTCGGCCAACAAATGCAATCTCATTTCTCGTCACTCTTTCATAAAAATCTCTTTCTCGAACTTAATGACCTAATTCATTTTTGCCTCGCTGTTTTCCTCTCACGTTTCTTCTGAACCTTTATTGAAACTTCAAGTACCTACCTTCATGACCCATTATTTCGCAAAACTGAATGTTTCCGACCATAGCATTCGGTGGGAGGAGACAAGGGTCCTTTGCCGAGAAGAAAAATTCTGGGAAAGATTGACTAAGGAAGCAATAGCGATCCGGCTCGAAAACAAATCCATTAACCGAGACAGCGGATACTCCCTCAGTAACGCGTGGAAACCCATTTTGAGGAACATCAAGCAAAACAAGAGGCGGAAAGCGTCCGACCAATCAGACGTGACCTGACCTCCCGACCAAACTATATAAGGCGGCCAAATACCCGAGCACCGACATGCCCTGAAGACGATGGACGACTCGGCCATCGAAACGTCGGCAACCCTACGAACGTGGACCCGGTGGGAGACCCGAATAATCTTGGAAAACTGAATGTTTCACCCTTGTCGAATTTTCGTTTTATTTCTCCAAAACATGACATTTACATTGAGCAACTCCAGTTCAAACTCAATATGCCATATTTTCAACTATAGATCTACCTGTAAATTTCATTGAATAATGCAATACGCCGGTAAGTAGGGATTGGCATTTATTTCTGATGGGAATGTCTCTCTCATGGTCCCTTAGTCTCCCCAGGATGAAATTCATAGCATATTTTTTCCTGGCATTGATCAGCCCTTGGCATACGTTGCAGCACAACTAATGGAATGTATTGTAGAAATGAAGTAAATATGTAATAAGTTAAAGATTGAAGGAATTAAGAAATTGCAAGCCCGTCATACTGCCGTTTTAATCCTATAGATCCGAGCCGTACGCCGTCGCGTCCCTTTAAGTGGTTCCAGTCATTTCGGCTAACGTCTTCGCCCAGTCGCACTTCTCGCACAAGTCATGAAGCCCACAGGGATGAGGTGAAGGGATAGAGATATATCCGCAAGGGCAGCATTCAGCTTGTGGCCACCTGCGCCTGCGTTCCTCCCCCTCGACTCGCCCTTGATATATGCTCTGAAACGTGCTAGAAAAAAGTAGAATGTGCATTTTTATCTGCACCGGTGGAGGCCAGCACATTGAAAGTGCATCTTATGTGGTCTGACGCGTTAGGAATCTTAAGTGACCCCACTCGGCATACAATGCAAGATTGCAGGTGGAAAAAATGGATTTTCTCTCCCCAGACGCTATTAACTGAGAGCTACAAATCCAAGGCCAAGTTGTAAGAAATGAAGCTGGCGTCCAAAGCCTCTTGACCAGCTGTAAAAGTCATGCTTTCAACAATTTAAATAAAAAGTAAATGAAACATTAAATTAGACCTAATATGAATTTCATTTTAGAACTGAAAGTAATTAATTTTTCCGTGGCTTCATCTGCAATATTTTTCATTTTATACGATGCTTCATTCTCCCACTTCCATTTATTTTTAGCACACTCGTAATAGGAAATCCCATATGCACTGAAGTGTTCGCGTTTTTAACACCTTTGTTTACACGATTGCTACCAGTAATTCAATTTATAAATTTCATCGGCACCCTTCTGTGACGCCTTCAAAATAAAATTACATAGGTACCGGTAGTTTGAGCAGGAAAATACCAGATTGTGTACGTAATTCCTGGAAAATGTGTCTGTCATTCGGAAATAAATCCAGATAACTCGATATGATTTCCGTCATAAAAAAATTGCTGGGTCAATTCGATGAGGTTTCAGTAGTAATTTTCGAAGATTTGCCCCAAGTCTATCGGGCATCGGTTTTCCTTCCCCTTCGGTTTTCCCGATAGACGAGGGGGGTATTCCTTTATCGAGAAAAGGGCGCCCTGAATTATTTACCCCTAAAGAGGCTAGCGGGTAGCGAATGGCTTGTAGGTATCCAGCACCGACGTCTCCTCGTTACCTCCGTCTCCCTCGCCGTCGTCGGTTCAGGGCACCCATCCACCCCTCTGCTCTCCCCAGTTTTCGGGGGCGCGCAGAAGTGGGGGAGTTGGGACGAAGGCTCTGGAGGGACACTTTTGATGGATGCTCGCTCTCGGGGTGTCGGGTGGGAGGAGAGATGGAGGGCGGTCGCTACACGTATGAATGGATGGGGAGGACGGATTCGGCTGGCGACCAGAGGGTGAGGCGATAGGAGTTAGTGTCTGTGTGTTAGGGTGAGAGGACGACGGGGGTAGGAGAGGGGAGTTCTCTGGGGGAGGGCAGGGGCAGGTTCCATGATTCGGATGACGGTGTCAGGAAAATGGAAGAGGGGGAAGGAGGTCCCGAAAATGGGGGAGAGGGAAGGGGAGGGGGTGATTTGGGGGAGTAGGAAAATGGTTTCAGGAGTAGGAGAGGGGTGTGCTTAGGCACTCGATTTAGTGGGGTGTTTTACAAGAGGTGGAGGGGTCGAGGCGCATGTGGTGGGGGCAGGAGGGGAGAGGGAGTTCATGCATGCCACGTGCTGGCGGACTCCTCGAGGGTGGAAATGGGGATTGAAATCTTGAAGGACCGCCGGGAAGCTATTTATAATTCATTCTGACTCCTATCAAGTGAAAATTTTTGTTTTCCGATGAGAACAAAGAATTATCTCCTTTCGAATAGAATCTTGAGGAATCAAGTTTACGGAAACGCATCCTGTTGTCTTGGGCGATGCGAACCCATTGTTTTTTTGCGGCTCAACGATTTTATTTATGTATTTATCGACTTAATTGGGCGAGGTTGATACTTGTAGTCCCTTCTTCCACCTAACCCTTACATTATCGACATGACATTGAAGATAATCATATACAACCATGCCCTAGATGGAGTAAAATCCACCTAGGCGGTAATCGAACCCGCGATCTCTGGGTTGGTATGCGAGGACGTTACCGCGCCGCCACGGGGGCCGCCAACGATTGAGGATGACTTACAGTGAAATCCATGCATTTTTCAGGTGACAGATTAAATATTTTTTTATGAGAACCTTCTAAAATTGTGGGAAACGGTAGTTTGAGAGAAGTAATTTGTTTTTGTAATGAAATACATTTTTTTGTGCCCCAGTGGAAGCAAAATCTGCGTCACAAGATTGTGTGTTCTATGAGATAATGTTGAGCTCTCCAGGGTGAACGTATTGTACGATACTCGTATACGCCTCCTTCCGCACCCTCCTTCCGTTGCTCAACGGCCCCGCCACTTTCGCGCAAAACTGTTCCTTTGTCTCTGGAGACGTGGAGTCTGCTTCGCAAATTGTGATCCCCTCAGGGAGAAGATAATGTGACGCAAGGGATGAGATAATTTGTGCTCGTAGCATAAACAACGGCGCCATTCGATGTGCAAGACGAAGAGCTTCAGACGAAAGACGTAAAGCTAGACTCACTAGAGTTGTAATAACTGAGCCAATTCAATTATAGAAACAACTTAACGATCGAAATTGTAGAACTCCCGTGGATCCATAGCTCCAATTTCAAATCTTAATATGAGAAAGATTTCGTTTAGTAAGTAAGGTTTTTGTGCCGCAGATGGAACACGTTTAGCAGGAAAAACCATAAAAAATTATGTTAAAAATAATTTTATTCAAGGAAATTGGAATTTTTCTGGTAGTTTTGCATGCCTATTGATACCTAATTTGAACAATACGTGTAGAACACAATGATTTTTTAATATGTTCAATGGAAAAATCTCTAAATTCCTCTGTCAGCGTTTTCCTTTTCCGGTCTTCAATTTTTGACCAAAGTGATGATAAAATATTTCCTCTGTTTTTAAAGGAGAAATTTGCTATTCGAAATACTATGTTCATAAGACGAATCGTATTAGTTGTAATGATTGAGTCGTGGTGTGGAATTTCATAGGGGTGGTAATAGCGTTGTATTAACGTCGATCCAGCCGAATGTATGGTCAGCAATATATGTGGTAGAAGGTCACTCGGACCTTATGCCTTCACTCGTTATACGATTTTTTATTTTGTTTTACGATAATGAAAGAAGGAGGGTCTCTCAAAGAGGAAAATACCGTGAAGGGATTGCAGAGTTATGTGGCCATTCAGCACTGAACCGTTAAATTATTTGCTCAATTCTCAACATTGCTTATTTTTATCCTCCAATTAAAATCCGAATTTGATTTTAGTAGTGGCCATGTGAAATATAAACTTCTGTCAATCGTTTTATTTATTTTTTATACTTAATATAAACCGATATGCAGCTATGGCACTCATCGCCGCGGATTTCTAAATCGAGGCTTGATTACGGGAAATGATTGGCAATGCTAATGCAATGTAAGTCCCCTTCAATTTTGATGCGCGTTGCTGGAGACGTTTTGGAGCCGCTCTATCAGGTGACTTTTTCGAACTTCCTTCTACACCATCGGTCTAAATAGGATTCCCACCACCACCTAAAGCATTCCTCCCCATCCCTTGAAGCACCCACCTGCCCACAGGTCATATGATTGTCGCTCTAGGGCGACTGGACGAAGCAAACGAGCCGACAAAATTATCACCACATTTGAGTGCCGTCCCTAGAGGAAAATGGAGGGGAACGTTAACACTTCGAGGTCCTGACGGCGATGTGTTATGATTTGTCAAAAAGACCGCTGCTTCTGACTTATGGCACATACGTCACGGGAAAAGGTTTATTTATCGCTCTGGGATCCTCTTTCGCACGCCCTGTCTGTGGCTGCGCAATAACTCCCTCCGCAATCTTGTGATTTGTTTCTGCCGCGGCAATGCAAAGGGGGAGGGAGATGTGTGCGGGATTTACGCATGAATTTGTTGCGTGCGGCGAGGGGCAGGGGTCACACGTTCGCCTGATGCAAGGGGGTCCCGGGAGTGAAGAGGGAGTTTCAGGATGGGGGGGGGGGGGATGGTGGTGGTGTGAAGAGTGCTTCGATTGCGATTGGTGGCGGGCGGGGATTCAGGCGTGTGCCGGAATGTTAGGGGCAGCGTGTGAGTGCGAAGCATCGCCACGTTCGACCCTCCCTTCCTCCCTCCAATTTCGGCGGCTGCTGTACACGGGTGCCTGCGAAGCGAAAATGGCCTCGCATGTAATAATTGTTTTCATAACTCAAATGAAATCAACCGATCGAAATGGGCCGGGGCGTTAATTACACGTACCTAATACCTCGTTGCGCAGTGCAAATGAGCCTTCAATTGTAAAAAAGTACGGCGAAAATATTGAAATTCTTGCGTAAGCGATAAATGCATTTATTTTCACGGAAACATTCTTAAAAACCTTCGGCACAAGATAAACTAATGAAAATAATTTAAAAGTGTTGTCTAAAACTATGGTATTATTCATTAATTACGTTTTTAACTTCTTAGCACAATTCGTGGAAATATCAGAACCAATGAAAATATTTTTTCAAGTTTTCTGAATCCCGTATATGATTAATTTAAAAAGATTTCTGATTAATTTTATACCATTCCTTTCACAAGAGCTGTGGTAGAGTACCGTACTCGTACCAAAAGCAACATACGCCGTTTTCAATGAAAATTAATAGAATACTAGCTTCACTCTCGAAATACGCCTTGCATGCACTCTTCGGTATGCCTACTGATTCTTTACTTGAGTACTCTCTCGATTGTGAATGAGTATGAGTACCAATTAACTCGTTAATTTATCAGTTAACAGAATTGTATTATAGTATAATTATGGTAGATTAAAATGAAAGCAAATACATAAAGCTTAATTTCCCTTTTAGTTTTTTGGGACATGGGTAAAGAGAAGAACGGAGAATATACATAATTTAGGCGGACAGGATGAACTGTTGAATTTGGTGTGCGAAATGAGGAGGTTGTTAGAAATCCGGCGAAGCCTGAGGAAATGAGAAAGTTAATATTGTAGAATGTTAAAGGCCATGATAGTAGGGAGAATGTTTGGTAAGCGGCGAAGAGGAAGGAAAATAGGCTTCTTGGACAAACAGGAAGGCATCCTGTAATTCGAAGAATAGAGGAAGGAATTAACGTAAGGAGGAGAAGAAGAAAATCCTGCAATATGGAGGATGTACTACTCATGCACCGTCCAAAACCTACATTTACTGGGTAGTGTGTATAATTTAATGAATAAGTAGTTAATAATTGAATAAATGAACTGCGTAATGAAGGTAGAACGGAAGCCCAATTCCGTATAAGAATTAGTATTCCAAAGAAAGATGCCGGCTGTTTTTCAACGTTTCACATAACGGCCTTAAGGGCTTCTCCTCTTGGCATCTCCTTATTATGGATTTGGTTCCATTGATACATGGATACAGTTGAAATTCTCCTCTCATGAAAGCCAAATTCGAGCATTGAGCGTGGAAATCCAATACGTTTACAGCCAAACCTTTTTCGTCCTTCGATCTTGCGTTTCACCTTTCTCTCTAATTGTTCTTCGTGCTCCTACTCAAATAAACGTGCTTCTTTTTCCCTTTGTTTCTCCTACTTTTATCATCTCGCCGCCATTTTGAATTCACGACGAATGAAAAATAATGGTGTTTCCTTTGCCAGCATAGGTCTTCGAGGCTGCGTTGCAACGCTCATCCATCCATTTGCTTGCGTGATTTCACGGATACGTCTGACGAAAATTCTTCGGCTTTTTCCTCTTTCAAAGTAGCTTCTCCTATTCCGAATGACAGGTTTTTGCTTACGCTAGTCTCAGAACCTGGGGCTACTTTCGTCACTCTGGTGAAGTTCCGAGAGTTCCAGTCTGTCCGTTGAATCGCCTTTCATTACTCGCATATTTTGCCCTTCACGTGACTTTTGCAATTGCTTGCTCGCCAATTCCTCGATTTCCTCATTTGTCGTACTTAATATGCGATCCATTCGTCTATTGCGACGTCCCCTGCTGTTGCCGGCTCTGATTCAGGATATTGGCAGTCGTGGCGATGGATGTACTATAAAAGGAAACGTGATTTTGTGTCTCTACGACCGATTTTTACGTGAATGTATATTAATCCACCTTCTCCGCCTCAGAGCCGATTGTTAATATTGCGGACTTTGACTCCCTCTCTTACCTTCCGTCGATTCTAGGCCGTTCTTGCTCGAAATTTTATCGATCGGCCTTTGCGTCGGATATTCAGTGAAATAATTCAATGGATGAATCATCGATTTTTTGCAGCTTCGAAAATTACATCGGCTTAAATGACACGTCTCGTTATTGGTCGCATTGGAACTACCAAAATATTCTAGCAATCCCGTACTACTGAAGCAATCGATATTTTCTGAAAGTACTTGTAATTTTTTTTCGAAAAGAACGACTTAAATTAGCGCCGCGAGTGCGATGGATCATTGGGCAGTTGCAATGCTCGTGTGAAGTGGCGTGGAACCGTTGGAAAGTACGCGGTCGCTTATTTCGACCAAATTTTGTTGCAATTTATTCCTTCACGCGAAGCCTACGGCCGTGATACCGGGGTCTACGGAAAGTCCTATTCCTGAAAACGTATCATTCCTGTTTTCCAGCAGCGATTGATTCTGTGTTTCTCGTCACGCCCACCCATTACAGTGCGCGCACAGTGCTCGTTCTTCGTTAATTCAAGGGAGCTAGGGAAGTGACTCCCTTGCATTCCGCTCGTGTTTGTTTTCACGGCTATCGAATTGCTCGTCTCCGGAGAGTGCACGCCGCTCTCGAGGCGTGAGGGAAGAAGTGTGAGTGAAGGAGGGGAGAGAGGGCGAGGAGTCACGTATTCGTTGCGTTTCTCCTCTCAAGGACTCCCCCACCCCCCAAATCTCCATGCCCACCGCCTCCTCCCGTCCCCCCCCCGCCGAGGGTCATATGGCGCGGTGCCATCCGCCTTCCCTCCTCCTCGCGGCTGCGGCAGAAACAGGAGCACTTCCAACGGCGCTGATGACATAAGGGCCTGCGTCCTGTTTGGGCGCTGTATTTTCACCTTACGTGACACGGGCTAATCGCCCCCGCTAACGTCAGACCCTGCCTCCCCTCCCCCTCGCCGCTGGACCCTCAATTGAAATAAGTCTTTTAACGATCTTGCCTCCCACATCACGGGGGGTGGTGGTTCCCAGACTCTTTCCTGACGCCGAACCCTTGTGTAATCGCGGTTCAGTTTAATTGTTTTGTTTTTGTTCGAGGCCCCCTGCAACCGTGAGCGAGGTGGCCTTCGCAAGTGCCTTTGATATTGGGGGAATTGTACAGCCTCTCGGGGAAATGTATATATTTAAACTATGTTTGCATGAGTGGTCGACTTCGTGCGCGGAAGATCGCCAGCTGAAAATGCCCCTCTGTTCGGTTTATTGAGTCATTCGCGTCGTAAATGTGAACATTCCTTCGTGCAAGTTACCAGGTGGGTAAATTAACTGGATTGTCGCGCAAATCCAAGGCTGCGGGTTTGAGTACTGCCTCAGTTGTCTACTTTTTACTATCTCATCTGATCTGATTTTACGGTACGTTATAATCTCGGCTATGACGAGGAAGGCCTTTCTAAATCTTAATTTGGTGTTGCTTCTCGTAAAACCGTATTTCATTCAACATGCACACGGTAATGCCCATGTCCATTTTATACTAAAACCTAACTCATATTTATTGTTGGATTTAAAATTAACCTATCCTATCTGACTTTTAAAGTCGTTTCCAGTCACCACACTCGTCTAATGGCGTATGTACTCAGAGTAACACTATAAGCCCTCACTTTGTACCTCGATATTCCGTTTGTCAAACACAGAAGTACACCCCGCACACATGACTGAGGCAAGTATGAGAGCGAAATCTTGGATTCGCTTTTTGAAATAAGAGAATTGTGCAGGCATTCGTGTCAAACACCCGTGGTTTTATGACAAGTTTTGACCTTGTTTACCAATCAATAATCGTTAATATTGAAATATCGCTTAATTCCTTGTGCTGTCTCCGTTATGCGTTATTTTTTCTTTCGACATTATTTCTTAAACGCCACAAATCGGCAGCAATTTAAATTGGCCGCCTTAAAGGGGATATGCTGCTCGTTTCGTGTCGTGAGCCTGTTTAGTTCCGAGGGATTTTCCTCTTCCTAACAGAGTCGGATTTCAGTCTCATGTTTTGACTGGAGACCGGTGAGGCGGGCGAGAGGAGTCGATCGATTAATTGCATGACTTTCGCTTCCTATCACACGACTCCGTACCTCTCGGCTCCCTACTTCTCCTTGGCGGTAGTGGTTTGGCCTTTAAAATATTAAAACTGTTTTTCCAAGTGGCCTTTGGTGGATAGACCCGGCGATGCCCTTAGAGAGGCGGCCATTCCGTTGATCGTGTCGCATACCATGTGCTCATCGCTAACTGGAAGGCCTCTCGGGCCTCTCTCTCTTTCTCGGGTCTAAGCTTCCTCACTTTATGTCGAGTACACTCAGGCCAAACTGCGGTGGACGGCCAAGAATGGAACACGTTAAACGCATAATGGGTGATGCAAATGTAGCTAACAAGTTGCGAAGTGATCAAGAGGCTGGCAAGAAGAAGAGTGGAGTGACGCTTTCACATCGGTCATTTATTTTTTTAATTGCTGATCATGACGCTTGGTTTGTCCTCCTAAGAGGAAAATACGAGACGCAGCGCTAATATGAAGAGGAGGAATTTTTTCTCGGGAGTCCAGTTTCTATTTCCAGAGACCGCGGAATAATTAGATGATATTTCCGCTCTTGCTGAACCTAGAGAATATTTCGTCTGTAAATTATTATACTGTCGACGAGGCATTAAACTTAACCCTAGCTTTTTTACCTATTAGTCGCATGTCGTTAACCACCAACCTCCCTCCCTCCCAGATGATATTACGTCCCTCAACGGACGTGATATCATCTGAAAACTTGACTCAATTCCTCGAAATTTCTAGTTTTGTTAGTTTCATACCCACACGGGTTAGTGGATCCACATTTTAATTGATTTCCCATTTTTGGATCCGTAAAATCACGTCGCGTGAAGTGCGCTGGTCCATTCCAGCACTTGTCACGGTTAATTTCCTTCGAACGAGCCTGTCACCCAGGTGCCGTGGTGTTCTGCGTGACTTCCCATCGCCAACCCACCGGCGAAAACTCCGACGCAGCTCAGTACGGCAAGCAAGCGAGGGGTGAAGAAAGCGCGCGTCAACCCTCCGTCCTGGCGCATTATTGGAGGTTGGAGTGGCACGGGCCACCCTGTGGTATTCGAGGTAATGGGAGTAAACACTTTCGGCCGTTGTAATCCTCCACCATTAACGACCACGCTGTCGAACAAAACCCTTGGGCTTTACGGAACCCTCGCATAGCACCGCAACCCCTCCCTAACCCGCCCACATTCCTGGCGAGGATAGAATGGCACTCGAATTTTGGTTGGTGCGTAATATTTTTGATGGGGAAAAAATTATTTTTGTTTAAAAGATATCAATGTTCGCCCCTGATTTTGAATAGCGTTCCTTATTAGAATGTAATACATGTACGAATGGAAGACAAAGGATTTACCGGGGACAGGAAAGTTTTCCTGGGCCCGGTAGATAGTTTGCACATTTGTAAAATTTATCAGGATTTTACTCTGCTCCATTTTCCGAAATTTGTTATTTTCATGAGTTTTAAACTGTTTCCAGGGTTTAATTGCATGTTATTCGACCACTTTTAGTTCTAATACCTAACGTCTTCTATTATTATTTATAAAAATATGATCTTGATGAGCGATAAAATGTGTTTATAAAGTCTTCATCTGTCTTGGAATAAAAAGATGATCCTCACTTAGATCTGGAGACGGTCCCAGGAACCTCCACAAATTGGTTCGCGGGTGGTTACGCCATCGAAAAGTTTCACGTTAAGTAGGTGCGGATGGTTAATCACCGAGCACTGGAGGTTTGTCTAAGGCATGGGGGGGAGGGAATTATTATCCGGAGGCGGAGGGGGTGGTTGGGGTCCAATTAAAGCAAATGAATTAATAGCGGATGGCGGCTCCCGATGCTCCCGTAATTTCACTGGCGTGGGCGGTCCCCCGACACCCTCCGCCCCCGCAGCAAGCGACGATCCCTCCTCCGGTTTGCTCCCTCAAGGGCGCGGTAACTTATCGCGGTACTCATCCCGGGGCGGCCGCCGCTTATATCCGCTCTTCGGTGCGGATGCGATAATTTGAGGATACCCCTCACCCCCGGGTGCTCTCCGTTTTCCTTCCGTCCTTCCTTCCTTCCACCCTCTCCTGCCATCAAGTTCACGCATACACACACCCTCCCACCCACTCCGTCGTGCACACAGCAACCCTTCCGCGAGGTTCTCCCCTTAATCCCCCTCTCACACCTCCCCCAACACTCAAAACCCCCTCCTCCAATTCCTCCGCCTCTCCTTCCGAGCCACCTGTTCCCACTCGACGAAACTCTCACCCGCGGCACCAACGCGCACCCTTCCCCCTCCACTGGCACCCCCCATCTCTCTCTCTCCTCCCCGTCCCTCCACTCCAGGCGACCAGACCGACCGAATACCCATTCCCCAACCCCTTTGTCCTCCTCCTGCACTCCCTCCAGCCGCCCGAATGCACTCAGCGTCGCCATTAATCACGCCGCCATAACTACAACAGACGATTTCCTCCGATCTCCATCGCCCTCGCCAGCCGGCCATGGTGTGCGTGTGTGTGTGAGTCGTTTTAGAGGGTGAGAGGGAGAGGGGGGATGAGAAGGAGAGTAAGGCGGCGGGGTGCGTAAACGGTAGACGGTCACCCTCCGACGGGGAGCGGGAGACAAGGGGATAGTAGGAATGGTACGTAGGTGATGGCTGCGTCGGGAGGAGGAATGGTCAGAGGAGTGCGGGAGAATGCGGGAGGTATTTGTAATGTGTGGTAAAACAAGTACCTCTCTCGTTGAGTCCTAAACTTTATCAAACAGTGGAGGCTTCAAGACAGGTGCTTTACTTCCTGTAGTTAATCGAATATTTTGATATGATTTGTTTTCCGAGACTCATTTTCACAGCGGCTGCTCTCCGTAGGGTTGATTCGGGTGAAGCAACTCCCACGAATAGGGAGAAGTTCGTGTGGAATTATTGCTATCCTCAGGATCACTCGTGACGGCACAATTGCATCTAACATACTCGTTTTCATCACAATGTGCAACCGACTTGGAATGCAATCGGTCCGCCGACGCAATCCTTGTAAAATAATTTTCTATTTCTCTTCTATTATTCATCTTGACAATCATCCTTTCGTGTCGACGCTCTTAAAATGGTAAATGAATCAAACGGAAGTAAGTGTTGAGAAAGATAGTGTTTAAATTGAAAAAATGCAAGAGTAAAGTGAGAATGGAAGGAACTAGGATGCAGTACATGTCGAAACAGAACTTCAGTGGTGTATTTGTCTGATAGAAAGTGTTCACGGGGAGTAAAAATAACGGCAAGCGCGTAAACCTTTAGAAAGGAATGCAGCTTTGAAATCTCTAAAGAAAAACGAAATTCGTCGGTCGAAACTTTCAAAGCCATGATGATGGAATGTAAATTTAGATTATCAATGCCTCCGCGAGTGAAAAACTTGAAGTACTTATGATACGATGTTTTAACCAACCACAGTTTAGATATTAAAGATAAACTTTCGTGAATTAATCAGCAAGTGTGAGGATTTATTTGATGAACTCTTCAAAATGTATGAGAAAAGAAAGACCATTGAAATTAATAAAATAATGGCCGCATCATCACTCTCCAGTTTGAACGCAAGCACAAAAATCGATTTATATAAAAAGAGGAAATGAGATTGCACCGAGCTTTGGCAGACTTTTCTTTGCAGATTGACGTATAAATATATGCCAGAGGAGCTAGGCTTATTATACATAACTCGTAAGGCAAAGGTTTAAAAGTAAGCTCAATCAAAAAGAAACTCTTTGAAGGAAGGAATGGGGATTAGTTGCAACATTCGCTATCGCACACAAACTTAGGGGAAGATGAGATGTTGGATGTCTTATAAAGAGATGAAACATCGATCCGGAACAACCCCAGGAGGCTTAAACCTTGCCGCTAATGTTGATAACGGTGAAAAAAACTTAAGAACAAAGGATATATACTCAAAAATGTCACAAAAATTAGCATATCATCAGATTTTCGGAGAGACTCCGAACTTCTTCCTGAACAGGACAATGCTCACAGTGTGTTACACCGGAAGGAATTATGGGTGAGAGGATTATAACGACCAAACTTTGGGATATACTCGGGAGGTATCGAGATCGGAGCCATCTTCCCTCCTTCCCCCCTTCCCTCCCCTCTCCCCTCCTCCTCGCTCCCCGTTTCGGAGTTGATTTGTAAATGGGACATGCAAATTTGCCGGTACGAAGGAAACTTGGGAGTGGAAGCCTACATATTCAAGTCGCGTGAAATTAACTAAGGAGCACTTGAACTTAGGAAGAAAATAGATTGGGACAGCGCGCAATTAATGCCATCGTGAGGGGAAACGGCCGAAGAGATGAGAAGTAGGGCGGGGAATTGGCTGCATCGAAGATGAAATAAGGGAGGAAATTGAATTTAACGTCGAGTGCTCTATATTTATCTGAAATCCGTCAATTGAAGCGCTTGATGAAACTTGAAAATCGATTACCCACGCCGATCTTTGGACTTGTCTTTCAGGAGTACGGATCGACGCCAAAATTACACTCTTGGGCAAATATCATAGTACCGTAGCCAAATTCATGTATTTGAAAATGAAGTTTCTTCATTTTGAAGGCATGAAGATTAAAGGGAAATGATTATTATCAGAGAGCCTTTCGGGTAGGCAGGTTTTTCATTACAGGAGTGAGCAATGTAGCTTTACGACGTCGCCTCTTCACGTAGTCCATAGTCAAACCACATGATGTAGCCGGTCTGTGCTCAAGATGTAAGAGGTGCAAGAAGAGGTAAGAATGGATTGAAAGTTTGTCCTCTCAAACGTCTCCAGGGACAGAGTCTCCTAGGAAATTTTGTGCTCACGAGTGGGAAGGAGAGGAAGTCGTGCATTTATGGAATTAAAGAGTTGTCAAGAAGGGGAAGAGGTTGGTGGCCTACGAGTGAATGCAGGACGAGGGGACGGGAAGAGTGTTCACCCACCCATTGCCAGGGCTGTCGCTAGGCGCAGGGAGCTTTAAATGCAAAGGAGATGCCCGTAAGAAGTGGAAATTTTAAGAGAGGAGTGGAGAGGGTTTGCGGAGGCGGGGATAAGGAGATCGACAGAAGGAGGAAGTTAAAGGAATGGGAGCGGGAGAGAGAGAGAGAACCATTAGAATGCACGGGCGATCTAGATGCCTAATGTATAGCTATCCATCATTGCCGTTTCAGAGAGAGAATATTATCCTCTCGGAACAGGACCAGTTTTACGTTCGGCTTAAATTAAGGATAATGTGGACGAACTGTTTACGAATGGAAGATATTCATGACATCAGTCGCTGACATCCTGAAGACAAATTGATTCACAGGAAAGAGAATACATTTAAATTAAAATGGCCTCATGACTAAGGACGTATAGACTTAAGCAGTATGTAAATACTGCGTAAACGTCCTTTTTTTCCGGATTTCAAAATATTATATCTAATACCCCACCATTATGATACCATGCGAGTGAAAATAATACCGTTTTTTCAAGCAGGATGCCATTTATTAAACAAACATTCAATTCAAGGTAAGTTGCCACGGAACGCCAATCAGAGGCATTAAAAAGGCGTTGTGATTAACTCTTCATCTTCATTCAGAATTTGCTATTCATGAGACTGTTTTTGTTCAAGTATCCTCTATTTCCCCCTTTTTGATTCGATTTATCGTAATTCAACTGCGATCCTTTACGCTACAGTGCGGTAATTTTGTTCCTTTTCTACCTTTGTAGTTCATCCTGTTTGCTGAGGACCTCAAAAGGGTTGTAGTCGGTCACTTGGCGTAGTATTGTTTCGGAAACAACTCTGAATTTTTTTTATCTCACCTGCACCTATACACGCATTCACGGCGAAGGCACGGTCGAGGGATGTTATTTTTTTTGCTGGACGAAGGAGAGGGAGCGGAAGGGAAGAAGAGTTGCGAGAGGGCTGTACACGTAGTCGGAGAAGGAGAGAATATTGAGGGGGAGAGAGGCGTTATGGGTGTGGCACCAGAGGCGGGGAGTGAGGGCGAAAGAGGGCGGTAGGGAGGGCTACGTGAAGTCGGCGCGGGGGGAGGGGGCGACCGGGGGTGCGGGTGGATTGCAGCGGGGTTGTGTCCGTCCGTGGGATGGGTTAAGGGCGGTGGTAGTGGAGGAGGGTTAAAGGCCCCCCATGCCATGCCACCGAGAAACGCGGGGGGAGTGTGGGGGGGGATGGAGGGTATCGGGGGAGGGGGTGGAATGGGGAGAAACTCCCGAGGTGATGCTGCCGAGCGCGGTTGCCTAGCAACGCCCCCCGCGATCGGTCCCCTGCTCCCACCCTCGCCAATTTTCCCTCCGTCTCCTCCACATCCACGTTTTATCTCCCTCCCTCCCTTCAGCCTGCTTTTCTACCCTTCCCCAATCCCCCCATCCCCCCACCCACCCACCCCGTATGCCATGGCGTACACCACGTCTTTCCGCCCCAAGGCCCTACCCAACTCCTCCAACCCTCTTCTCTCTCTCCCTCTCCCTCATTTCACCCCCAGCCACCACCGACCGAAGTCTCCCTCCCCCTGCACACACACCCCTCTCTCCCTCGCGGCCACCCCCTCATTCACCTGGCAACCTTTCCTCTCCCACCACCTCCCAACTTTATAACCCCTCACCTCCTCGCTCCTACGAGCTTACGCCGTTTTACGTTCATGGTCCTGCGGAGGTGGATGAGGAAGGAGAGGGGGATGGCGTGTGCAGTTTGTTTCCCGGGAGCTCAAGGAAGAAGAAGACGAGGTGTATGCCGCGGCGTGGTGGTCGTATGACCCTCTTCTCCACCCCCCCTTCTCCATAAGAACCTTGCAGGTGGGCATGGGAAACGGTAAGAGTAAAGGCAGGGAATAGATGAAACGCGGGGAATTGTGTATGGAACGGGGAGTCGCACGAATTTTCGATGACCGGCGTACTCGAGAATCGCTGCCGTCAATGGAAGTGTTTGCGTGAGAGGCGGCATATCCGTGATGCTGATTGCATCCGAGTTAATTCCTGGGACGTTTCTCTGCGAATGGATTCGGGGTCGAACGAACGTCACGAGAATCTCCTTGTTCCGCGTGGAGATGAAAAGGACCGCGGAGGGAGTGAAATTTTTTCCAGTGTGAACTGGTGGCGTAAAAGTCCAAACGTCATTGCACAAAGTGTACATACATACGTGAATTACAAATCCTCAAAGAAACCGATGGATGGTTAAATTTTCCACTCCTATGTTCCGAAATCTCATTTACACCTCAATTTCAAAGGATCAATCAGATGAAATCGAGTCCAGTCCTAGATGAATATGCAAGCCTTCTGGGATTTACTCCGCGTTGGTCCATACTTCTGAGACAACAGTTAGGCAGTCGTCACCTTCAGTCCCAGAAATACGAGCACGTAAGTAAATCACTGAACACTTAAATCTTCAATATCTACACACCGCGGAAGCCTTCACTAGGAATCTAGGCCTAGATGAATATATTTATTTCGACCAATTTTATTTTCGACCTCCATAGCGATGTTTGGTAGATGTAGATGTATGCGCATGGGTCAAGATGGGATAACGCGGCCGTTAAGAAAGACCGAGATGAGCAAGGGAAGCAGCCTCCGACGTAACGCATATCTCCTGAACCATTGCCGCTTGACATCATACCTCACACCTTTATTCCCTAGCTACGAGGCTACCGAGGTTAGATCATGGTTCTCCAACCCCCTAGCTGTCCCCCCCACGGCACAGTCGTGCTGGAGGTTAGTGTAGACGATCGCACCCCTGTGATGTTCCTGAGAGCGTCACGGGTTCGAGTTTAAAATCGAGTGCTTCCGCACAATAATTGGGGTGGATGGTCTGGGACAAATTGGAGACTGCGCGGGGATTTTAAGGGGGATGAGATCGTCGGGGAAGGAGGGAGGGAGATTGTGCGAGAGGGCTGGCGGGGAGGTTTGGAAATCGCGTGGGAAGGGGGAGGGAGGAGAAGGCGGGGGGGGGGGGATTGCGCGGTGCGGAGGGGTGTGCGTGTGGTATTTCTGTGCGGGTGGGATGTGCGGAGAGTGAGCTCTGCGGCACATTTCCAGGGTAGGGTGAAAAGGGGGAAGTATTCGTTGACCGGAGCCCCGTTTCCGAGGCCGCGTTCCGCTTCGGCACATGGTATCATGGCTTCCACATCCTCGGAAACCGTGCGAAATCCGAGGTTGCCATTTCAATTAAACGCGGGATTGCTTCGCGTCTGCGAGTGTACTTATCTCCCGCGAACCCATCTCTCTTCTCGAAGTTTACGATGGGTCTACTTCTCCCACCACGGAAAACTTTGGCGTTATTCTTTTTTACTTAATCCTCCCTCGTCGAAGGAAAAAAAAATAAAATCGTTCTCCGCGTCGCGCAGAGAATCACGCCGAAGATCGACGCCCTTGGGCAGCACGGGGGAGCGTTGAGACAACGACCCGAAATCGGGACAGTCTGGCTCGGTCTTTGGGTTATTTCTTTGTTTTATTTTCGGACCCCATGATCTCCGGGAGTGGAGTCGTCTCTTGGTTCCTGGCCGGGATGAAGCGGGTGTTACGGTCTCGGAAGTGACGAGTTGGAATCCAGTTCGTTGAAAAGTTATGGGGAAGCAATCAATACGCCTTGATGGCGATGTGCATTCGCCGTTCTCCACTGCCTGTCGTTGCTCTCCTATGGTTTTAGTTCCGGTCGGAATGTTTTCCGAGGGTCTAGAGGGCGAAGTCCGGCGGGGTGGTGGGGGAATTGAGGGAACGGAGGAGGGGCGAGTTGGTGAGTTTTCACGGAGTCGGGGTAGCCCACCTCCTCGCCGGATGAGATGTGGGGGGGTAACCCGTGAAAGGAGATTGAAATTGCCTGTGGCGGCCTCGGGAAGTGGATTATGCTGATGAAGATAGACTCTCGGGGGAGCGTACCTCCGGAAAAAAACATTCATGGTAAACGGATTCCCGAGGATGAGGATCTGCCACCCGCGCACGTCGGCAGACGTAACCTGCGTGTCAGGATGTGTGGGACTAAACGGCGGCTCTGTAGGATGGAGCGGTTTAAATAACCCCTCTCGAGTCTGCAAAAAATTCTCTCTCCCGGGAAGAGGAGAGAATCGAGTTAAGCACGATCCGTCAACACCCGCGGGAGAATCGCGAGAAATTTCCATTGTTCTTTTTCAGGAAATCTTGAGGAAATAAAGTCGAAACTCATGTTTTCTCCTTATTTCGTTCAAAATGTACATCATATTACATCGGAGGATGAAAATAAAGCCATTTCAAGCTGTGTATGGACTTTTTTTAGTTCTGGAGTTTGAGTCCGTGTTGAAATGGACCATGTTTTAGTAAATAAAATAAAAAAACATGAGAAAAATCGTCATTGAGTACGACTTATGTTCTCTAAGATAATTTTCATGAGATTGGATATATTTGTCTAGAGAATGTTAAGATTAGAACACATTGGTGCATGGTAATGGGATAACATTAATTCAATGAAGGTATTTGATGATATTACTTTAGTTATGCTTAAAATATTTTTTTTCTTTACAGGTGAGTCGATATGCTGTGTCGGTCCAACCTTCTGCCAAATCAGAATGATTTGGAAAAGGTCCGGGAGGTCCAAAAGGTTTGTATTCTCTTTTAGCATTAGATTGTTACATCGCAGTATGTTAATAATAATGCTGATTTTAATGCCAAGTAAAATTGTGTCGAAATAAGACATCCGATATGAAAATGAGGACGAAAATCGGTTGGCATTGAAGGTTGGAAATTTTCCTTGTTAGTGTCAGCAATAATTAAAGGCTCGCCAAGTTATCACGCACCTCTTCTGAACTGATCGGCGTTATATGTACTTCATTTGACAAACATTCATGTAATTTATGGGGTCAAGTTGGAGAACGAATTGTTGACAAGGAAAATTATAACAAAATATATATTTTATTACATCACATAAGCGCATTCGCATTTGCGATATCCTTTTGGAATGCTTAGTCATTTGAATGACGTTATCTTTGTTCAGTGATGATGCGTTGGCAGAAACGTTAAAAGCATTTCAACGCGATCCATTTAAGTTGGAAATATTCCAAGGTGTAACAAACGCTTCGGCAGCCTCAGGCGCCTACAACATGGGACGAAATGTTAACGGAGCGCTGCGCTCACCGCCAAGAAACCCGCAAGGATTGTGAAAACTCGTTTGATGAGCTTCTCTCTCGTGATTGTAGTTCCATTCTGTTCTATATGTGGCTCTACAAGTCACCGTTAAGATGTGTGAAAAAGGTATGATTCAAAACAAGGTATGCAACATCAAAAATTAAGTTTTTCTTAATCGTTAGTTACCAATAATTATGACAAATATTTTGAAAAATGGAGTCAATGGTAACTTAAGTTACATTCACCATGGTATCTACGTGTAAAATGCCTCTCTACCTACGCGACACGGCTGCTAGTTTTGAAGCATTAGTTGACGTGCGCTTTGTTTGTTGGTTGCTCTGCTACGGAGTTGAACTTGATAATGGAATCGAGTCGGGTTTTTTCGAGCGGATTTTCTCTGTCCTCTGTTACAATTAAAAAAAACTCCCATTACAATGGGAGAAGGTCTGGGGTGACGGACAGATCTCAGTCGAACGTGTGGGAGGTGAGAGATGAAATGGGCTGACTGGAGTTGGGAGGCCATGCCGTGGAACAATGCGAGAATTGGCATCGTCGTTCGTTTTCCTTGGCCAAGGAGTGTTTTTAGTCTTCTCGAAGGTTGAGTGGTTCGGTGGGCGAGGGAATGGAGAGACAGAAGGGGCAAAGGACTTGGGACTGCGTAGAAAGGGGTCGGATATGGGAGGGAAAAGAAAGCAGGGAGATGTGCAAAGTATAAACTTAAGTCACGTGTTCGCTCGTCGCAAAAAAATCATATGGGCTAACTCGAGTATTCCATGACTCATCAGTTCTGGCTTAATTGATGCATTAATTTGATGGATGGCAATTAAAACATATTCATTATCACTCATGTAATTACACCTCCATTTATTCTCCTAACTGTACAGTGCTATCTGTGAAAAGGGTGTTTTTGGGGGTTTGCACGTACGTAATGCATCATTATTTATAGGACAAGTTTTAATGCGCTATTTGAAAATCAACTTTCAATTACCTACTTAGGGTATTGCTGTATTTCACGAGAATGTAAGTGACCTTAATCAAAGTACTTAGATGCTCTGCATCATTATTTAATAACGGAGATTTTGTTTCATGGTTTCTTAAAGTCGTACTTTCCATTTAAAATTAAAATACTCTTTGACTATGCAAACTAACATTTATCATAGGCTTTGTTGAGTAAATCATGTATTTGAGCTGTTCAGCCATGATTCGCTTAAATAAGTATATTTCAAAACAAATATTTTATTTTGTGATCCGAGTGTTATAACATACGCGTGCATTTGTGGCGTCTAACCAGCATCGTTCTAACGCCAACCAAAAATTTTTAAAAGAGGCCAACTTTTTGGAGCTATTATGTAGTGTTTCATATTCATTCTCTAACTTATGTGAAAATACGAAATCTTTCTTCCGAGAAATCATTCCAAGGCTCAATTTAAAAACCTGGTTTTAGCCATAATCGAGAATCGGATTTATCAAAGGGATTTTCCTCGAAGGAGTTATGTATTTTATCCACTTTATAGAAAAAAATAACCATATTTTCCTCTCGAAGCATTGGAGACTGCGGAAATTTTTTGCCAGCAGTGAAGTCATCTCGGGTAACTAAATTACTGGCAGCGAAACTTCAAGGAGTCAAATTAACAGGATTGAATTCGACTTCATGGCCTCGGAAAAATCATTTATAAACTTTATTTTTTTTATTCCAAAGCTTTCTGCGTCCAATTTATGAGGAGCTTCTCCGTTTTGACATTTTTTAACATCCGTGGAAAAAGTATGGGGAGTCATATCCATTCCTTGTTTGGCCTAGGGAAATGTGTGCTTTTTAACTTCCTCGGAACTTCGTTTGGTAATTCGTACGGTACGGAACGTCCCGAAAACCAATTCACCAATCATCGGGTGCAGTTGTGAAACTTTTTGTTCGGTCTATTTCTCCTCCGTGACTGGAAATGTGTGGAGTGGGAGCGGTGGGGTGAGCGAGGGGGTGAGTTGACGGAGAAAGGGGAAGATGGGCGGGAGGGGCGAGCGGGCGAGGGAGAAGAATAAAGGAGGACTGGGGGAAAGACGGATCAAGTGAGTTGATTGATTTCGACCATCGATTTTTGTGGGACGAGTGGATGACAGGAAATTATTTCTCTTTCTTCCGGCGCACGACACACTTTATTGGCATCCTGCCACTTCGGTATCCAAGGTTACTCGCTAGCGCATTGATGTCCCTTTTTTTGCGACCCTGTGAAAAGTATAAGTATGTCACTCCAGATGCCTTCTATTTGAAAAGATTTACTGTGGAAATATCTTCCAAGTCTCGGTGAAAGTTAATGTTACAAAGGAAATTCCGTTGGGCTCTAGAAGAGTTTAGAATAACCCTCTAACACTCTTCGAGAGAGAGATCTACATCTACATTACATAATACCCCGCAAGCCGCCGCAAGGGCGTGTGGCGGGGGGTGTTAGGTCACCAACCGTAAAAAGGAAAAATGAGATGGAGGGACTGGATAAGTATCTTTGTCAGGGCGAAATATAAAATGCCTACTTCATAATTATTTTTAGTCAATCGTCCCACATAGTGTTTTGTATGGAATAATTGTAACGTAGGGGCAAGGCTAAAACTATGCTTATTGCATTTTTTTCGGTGTGCAAAATTCAGTGTAAAAGGAGTAATGCAATGGTCCACCCAGATATTAATAACTCTGAATCAATGAGTGAGCTTAAAACAAAAATAAATATAGTTTATTGATACTATAGAGACATCTATATAGTCTGTACTGGAATTTTAAGGGATTTCTATAGGTTATTTTGTGAATTAACATTCGATAATGGCTAGATATAAATGATAGTTTAAAAGTGTAATTTAACTTGTAACTTTCAGGAGCTCATATTACTTTGGAAGACTGGGATTTTAATGTTAATTCACATAAAATGAGATAGATTCTTCCTTTTGATTTTACTATGTGATGGATATTTTAGCTTCTTATAATAATGCAATCATCTTGTACAAAGTTAATAGATGGGTTATCCAAGCTAAATTGATCAATCAGACGAGTTGTTCGATGTGTAAAGCGCAGTCCCAACTAAGCTCTGGGTCGGTTATTTTCCCTCTGCCGCCTCCAGTTTCTAAGGAAATGTTTGCTCAAAAAATCGCACAGACTAAGTAAATCTGAAGGTGGCCAGAATCGCCCGGATTTGAACTCGGGCCCTCCGATCAGCAGTCTGGTGATTTCTCTTATCCCCTGTGCGCTTTCAAGAAATTATTTTGTATCCATAGATACATTAGATGATGGTAATAATCGAATTTTATATCCCATGTAGGCAGATGTATTGTGAGAGGGTTGAGAAAATGGAGGTCGTGTGCGGCAAGTGTGGTTTTTGCCCGAACATGCCGCAGTCTACGAGAGGGAAAAGGGTAGCCCAAAGGATAGTGAGGAGAAAGCGTGTCTTTGTGAACCGAACGTTCTTTGATGAGAGGGAGCTAATTGGATTGCGAGGGACGGAGGTAAAAGGGTATCGATCACCGCGAACGGCGGCGGGTGGGGACCGGCAGTTTTAAAAAGCAGCCCACATCTTCTCCTCGTGGCCTAAGATTGTTGCTAAGTCGAGCGTTGGGAATGGTGTAACGAGCTTTGAGGGAGTGGGTGCGTCAAGGAACGCCGGCGCCATAGGGGTTGGGATGGGTGGTGTATCGGAAAGTCGACCTCCCTAAAGGAAGACGATGGAGGAAAAAAATAAAGAACTCTAGCGCTCTGTTTTCCTTTGAGACCTCCGGACGTATTCGAGTGGCGTTATTTCAAATCCGTTTGCAGTGAGAGCTTTCAGCTTCTCTGTCTCGTTTATGCCTTGACTTAATGGTTCCATCCGTTTCTCGTTTCTCAAAAGCGTAATGATCGCTTCGTCATGATTCTTTGATGAGGGCAGGAGGCTTAGTACCGAAAAATTTTCTATCTTTCCGTGCGGGGAAAAATAGATAACAGGTCGCTGCGAGCGAAATTGTTGAATTTCGTTACAGAAAAAACAATTACTGTGGGACTAGAGGTGAGCGTTCTGGGGCGATGGTGGGGAAATAAATGTTCCTCGTATATGAATACGAAATTGCGGGAATGAAGAAGGAAATTATATCCAGTAAACTGTAAACTTACGCCCCAGTTTTGAAGAAGCACTTCGTTCCCCACTTGAAAGGGATGCCAATGCATCGATGGTCCCGGATATAGGAGTATTTATTCAATGGAAATTTTCGATGTTTTATTTTAATGGCATTAATAAACCATTGTAAAAAATAGAATTATCTTGAAAATTTGTAATGCTGATTGCAGTAACTGGGAAATAATTATGAGGAAATATGTTGTTTCGTGTAACCAGCCTTCTGTTCCGCATTGATGGGTTCTGTCGGAAACCGAAGTTCCGCCACAGCTGATGTGTGGAGGAGGACTTTGCCGCACGGAGCGTGACTCCGATGATTGCGGCCTAAGCGAATCCTCCATTTTGAAGCCCTTGTAATATGTAAACACGTGTGACTCAATGACGGGGTAACTGAATAGAAAAAAAATATTGCTGGCACTTTTTCTGCTCCCCATAGTATGAAATCGTGATTAATATGCGATTCCATTTTCCCATTTCATTCAGGCCAGTTCATGCATCACGAGTCGCGAGGCGGGGAGAAACATCCATTCCGTTTATTTACATATCGCTGATTCCTTACAAAAACAACTTCGATAAAATATGGCGATATATGAGGTTTTATTCACAGCGTGCACCAGGTGAATGTTTTTGTGGAAAAACGACACAGCAGCACTTCCGCAAATAACCTCCGGGAAACACTCGGGTCGATTTCCACTGGATTGAAACGTAATGCATGTTTTTCTTCGAAAAAATTGCTCATCTTTTCCGTTGTATGGTCTCGGTTATCTATAGATCCAGTTATATGTTCCAAGTAAGGGAAGTGGTTTCGGAGACATGGGCCACATTCTATCCTCCCTTTTCTTTTTACAGTCTCGCTTTCAGGCGTTAAATTCTCGTATCGTCCCTTTGAATGTTGACTTTACTTTCGCTTCCAAATAGAGTGCACGGAATCGGAGGGTCATGTTCTGAGTATCGATCCAACGTCACGCGAGAGGTTGATTTTTGAGGCGGTTATCACGTGCGTGATTGGACGGTGATGGTGAGCGTGTGTTGGCGAGTAATGTTCGTCGGGGTAACGGAGGGTGGCGCCGAAGGGGGGTGTGGGTGGTTGGCCAAGGGATGTGGGGGAAGGGTTCGGGCCAGGGTTCCTTGATTGTTGTTATTATTCGCCCGGTGACGGGGGGATTGAGAACGGCGCCCCCTCCCCTTTCTCCCAGCCCCGCTTTGGTTTATTTAACATACGTCCCGGCGCGATCTGAAAAATGTACGGTATTCACGTAGGTACGCGCAGCAAAAGTTACGTTCGTCCGTGGTTATCATTTGGGGTGAGGGACAGAAAAATGACGAACATATATATGATGCGGAGAGGGAACGAAGCCGAATCCGAACTAAATTTCCGAAATAAAAAATCCGAACTAAATAAGATTTAGTGGCACTTAAATTTGTGCGCAAATTTGAATTGCCTGCTTTTTACTTCACCTACTTTTCACTAAAATTCCGTCAGTGTTTTAGAAGCTTTTATGTCTTGATTATTTTCGTGACGTAAAATTGTGAAAAATATTGTGTGCACATATTTTCCGCCGTATTGCTCGCGTTAAAAATTTTATCCGTTTATGATTAACAATTTCCGCCTTTTTATGAATTCTAGCTTTTATGAGAGACAGCTCGTCATAAAAGGTTTCAGAAGCGGAATTTTTAAGGCAATTTAAAAAATCCATATCATTGAGACTAACTGCAACTACTTACCAGTGAAGTATATCAAGCACATGGCATGAGCCCAATTCGCTGCTTGTTAACAGCTGTTTTTCTGTGGCATTTACTCCGAAGAAATATATTTTAATCATACTGTGAATACTTCAAGATGATTATTCAAAGTATTATTTTTTTTAATTTTGTGGTCATTGGGATTAGGGATTATGATACAAACATTTTTAATAGGTTAATCTTAGAATAAAATAATTGAAGGCCGAAAATCGATCAATTTTTCTTTTACTTACTTGTCAAATTTTCCTCAAAGCGCACTGGCTGGAAGCTCGTTTTCACTCTGTGGGAAGCTGTTTTCACTGTCTGCAAAAAGCAGTTCTCTCGCACCCCAGGTTTTCTCACTTCCTGCAAGGCAAAAGAAGAACATATGTAGAAAATATTTATTGCTGACTGCTTATCATGCGAAAAAGGGATAAGGCCATAAAATTAGACCAAGGTGATATATATGTTACATACCATAAACCATATGTTACGCCGTATATTTTTGATTTAGCGATCCCATGTGTCACGCTTCCCATGATGCATAAACCACGCCATAATATCAAGTAACACCTGCCCCTTTACTCGCTTGAAATTGTAGTATTTGAATGAAGGGGTACACTATTTGCTGTACAGAATGTTGGCTAATTTCATGTGCTGGGTTTCGAAAGCAGTTTTTTTATGGGGAGATTGCAACGTATTTTTCGATTGCTCGTGCGATTTCAAACTTTCTGTAAGCCTTTGATGTCCGTGGTCACATTTAGCCGATTCATCCTGCTCAACGTGTGGCGTGTGACGTATTTTATGGACAGCTCAAAGTGGCAATCCGTGATTGATAACTCGTTCCAAATGCGGGTTTTTAAAAAAATCAATCCATGCAATCAAGTGATTATGCTGACACACATACACGCAAAAAGTTCGATTTCTCAAACATATTTGAAAATAAATCAATTCAAGTATTTCAAATGAATTATATTTATTAAAAAAATGAATTTTTTTTTTTTAACTTCTTTACTGTTCATTAATATGTCATGAAAAGAAATGAACTGTCATTTTTAATGGTCTTCGACTTTTCCATTGATGTTCAGTGTTGCTATTTTATTCTTACTTGCTCCTTTGGGTGTCGATCAATATTGATACATTACTTTTCTATATTAGTATCCTTAATATTGGGTATAGCTAATATTAGCATGAGTAATCTTAGAAATATGACAATGTTGTGGTATCAGAATTGAATAATTTTCTATTCGTATTTCGTTGCCGTAGTGTCGAAGCAGGTTAACCAGGCCCTGCGAAGAAACTCAAAGAGACATACTCCTTTATGACACCACAATAATATTACTGTCATCATAAATCACTATAAAATATGGGCTTTAGAATTGCTAAATTAGATTCCAGAAAGTTATCAGCTGTGGCTTTGATCATTCACCCAGATATTAGTGCGTTGCCTGTTTCTCTGTGGCTCCTTTCGTTCATTCGCTCTCCTCGATCCTGTTGGTTAGATTTATTTTGCACTTACTTGGTTAGTTTGCATTATTAATTGATACCGCGTGGGGATAAGAGGACGCGCTAAGGGATCTCCCACTGACCTCATTTTCCCTCGAAATGAAACAATTTTCATTCTCCACCCTTCGCTCCCAACCCTCATCTATCCTCCATCACACTCGGAGCGGCTCAAATGGGTCGTGGCGGCCCTCCACCCGCAGCTCACGGTGGTGAAGAGGGAGGGACGGAGAGGGAGAGAGAAAGAGGAAGAGAGGAACTTCTTAACGCAGACCTGTGCTGCAGGCCGAGGAAGTGCAACTTCGGAGACTCCGTGCCCTGAATTTCCCTGCGGGGGAATTTCGGCTCCGTCGGAAAGGAAAGAGTCCGGCCGCGTCGCGTCGTAGTTTGTGTGAGTTTGTGAGCTCCCCACGCGCTTGTCTCTCTTTGGTGAGATGCCGAACTGGGCCACGGGGGAGGGTGGGGGAGTTCGTGATACGAGGGCGTCGGAAGATGTCTCCTATGGGGAAAGGAGCGGCGGGGGGCCATGATTCGGGTGCTCCTCATTTCGAATGCCGTCCGGCCCACGGGAAGACTGCGGATGTGCGGGGCGGAGGGCGGGGGTGGGGTTGAGGAGGAGACGTAGCTTCCGATTCTCGCGATCGATGGAAATGCGGCGGGCGCTCTTTGCCGTTCCGCGGTGTGTCTTGATTCATGATGATCGCTGTCCCTTCTCGCGGATGTTTTTCGTTTGCCGTGCGCGTGTCGCCTCGGTGCTCATTACGACTCCCAGTCAGTCAATGAAGTACGTTCTGCGGTGTCGTCCCTAATTTCCCCCGAGCCCCTCTATCTTGCCTCCCCCCCCCCCGCCTCACCCTCCCTCCCTCGCGACAGGTGCTTCCGCCGCGAGGTTGTTTGTGGCAAGCGGAAATGACATGTTTTGCGTGGGATAGGGGGGAGGGGAGGTCTCGAATGTGGGAACTGGAATGCGTGCTATTGTTTCTACGAAAATCCTCCCGCCCCGAGGGACTTAAATTACAAGAGTCGTTTTAAGGTTATGATGGAGTCGTTCATTATAGCCTTAATAAACGGATATTATTTAATCACAGCAATTAATTTAATAAATGGAGTCCTGAGAGGGAGAACCGCCGTTTTTATTCAAAATTTAATTCCCTAGTCGTGAACATGGGCACACGTTTTGTTCATCGTCGGTTATAAATTTGTCCAATAACACATTTAGGGTTATCCGGCAACTTAACATATTTTTTTTATTGGTGCGACAGAAGCGTTTTGAAACAGTGCCTGGAAAACACGACGAGATATTTCAGGGGGGGGATCGAAGATCAGTAACAGTGAAAATAAATTTTCTTGAAAATGAATTAAATACCCCACGCTTAAGGAGAAGCTGTATACGGATGATTGTTTACACGCATGTTTGAGAAAAAGCCATCCATGGAATACTTCATGCTAAATTTATTCCAGGCCCGCTATTTAAAGTCTAAGTACAAGTTACCATGCGTGACTACGATACCATTAGTACGGCAACACATTCATGCGATGGATATTCTCAAGGTGAAATTAAATGCGACGGAACAATTGAAGAAAATAGGATGCGTGTCTCACCGGATTCGAAGAGAGTAAGAATACTATGACTTTTATAAATGCTCAAGGCACCCCACCGTGCGTGTGACATCGAAGGGAATGTAGGGCTCCGCTTTATATCGGCATATAAACCTCCCAGATAAAACATGAGAAACAAGCGTACATGGAGACGTTTAAATATTAGTTCTTCACTCGCAAAAATCAGGGATCATAGCAAAATTTGGTAAAATAGATACTCATAAAACAGATGGATCAAGAAATATTATTTCAATATTCCGTGGCTATTACAAACAGGTCGAATTCACCCGATAATGCATAGTAAAGTACGGTGCCTAATTCACATTGAAATATGCCGCCCGAAGCATCTCTTAGGGTAGAATGCATTTGTAGATGCAGATAGGCAAGTATTGATCATTAAATGGGTCCAGCATTAAGATTTTCTTACGATGGATGGAACTCGTAATGGAGGTTTACCTCCAGGTGCCTCACCTTCCAGAATATGCTGTTAATTTCATTCCACTCGAAAATCAAGCGTTCAAGGACACTTGTTTGCATAAAGTTTTACTCGTATGTTAAGTCCTTGAGATGTCGCCGCCTAACTCTCAAAAACATCTCGTGTGGTAAATAATACAAGGGGCACGGTGCATACTATATCTACGCGTGTGAGGATAAACATGGCTGGTAACAACGTCGCTCTCGTCATGAGAGACCGTGGTGGTGGTTAAGCTTCATGCTTTCATGGAGCTGTTAAAATTTCTGTGTCGCGACATCTCCCGTCCAGGAGTGTCGTGTCGTTAAGTCTCACGTTTGAGAGCTTCGTGATCGCGGGAGACGCGGAATCTAGGTCGGGAATAAACCGTCGCTGAAAGTCAAGCTAGTTGTGCCTTCGTCTCTGGTATCTTCGAGCGTGACGCGGAAGGATTTCATTTGCTTAAAAACCTCCCGCACTTTCGGGTTGGTAAATAGAATGAGCTAAGTACTTACGTGCACTCTGTGTCGACGATATTTTGACATTCCCTCCTTAGAAGAGGAAAAAATTTTGACTTCTTAAATACGTTATATTAAACTTTCAGTAAATTCACTGGAATCAGTGCGAAAGTGTGATGGACGCCTGTGTAGTGTCTTTACATCAGCGACTAGAAACAGTAGATTCTCGGAGATCTTTGGGAAAATGACAAATAATTTTCTAGAGAATACTTTCTTCTTAAAATATGCTTAACTCTTTGGGAATACTTAAAAAATAGTTTCGATATATTATCTCGATGAATAGGTATATATTTTATTGGCATAATACTCCATATAGTTCTTAAGATGAACGAAGCATATTCGTGAGCGTAATTGTATGCGAGTACATTTTAATTGAATTCTGGTGGTTCGATGTTCACTATGCTTAGCTATGACCCTCTTAAGGATACTCGTTTGATTGGCTTCACATTCTAGAAATGTAAACGAAGCTATCAGCTATTACTAAAAGTTATAGTAATATTAACTTAATAACACAAGGCATGACTTCGTGAAAATTATTGACTTTTATTATTATTTTTATTATTAATGCTATTCTTATTCTACGATTTTAGATAGGTTTTGGGTGAACAACAGTTATTTATTTGCCTAAATTATGGATAATTATGGTAAAAAATAACTTGGTCTTTTCCACTCAATATATTTGTACGTAACAAAGCTAGTTTTGCTAAACCATGGAATATTCTTTCGCTATATTTTAGCAAAATGTGCTACATAAACAAGCTACAAAGAAGCGAAAACCGTTGTGCTGACTACTAATAAAAATATGGAAAATACTGTTAGTTGTTATTATGGATTACCTGAATGTGTTTATAATGTCTCAGTAGACATTCTATTTTACATTTCTGAGGGATATCATAAAATATGGTGGTTAAAATGGCGTATTACGAGACTTAACATTGCTATCAAGGTGTGTTAGTAAAGGAAGCATGATCCATCGATTTTACAAATCACCTGTCAATTTATTAACCGATGTTGGCATTGTCTTGACTGTGTATAACTTATCTTTTGCGATCATAAAAATACGAGATTCTTTGATGGTTTATAATTAACAAATCTCTTTAACTTTCAGGATCACGTCAATGGGTGCCAAACATGACTCCATTTCCCCCTTAGAGACAATATATTACAAATATTGATATTTTTGTGAATAATATCTCCTTAGGAAATATGGGAAGAACGTATGTATATTTTTTTCAAAAACGAAACTATTAAATTAATCATAATGTTTTTTTTCTCAACCTGAGGTGTTTCTTCGCATTTAAATACTTTTTATACTGGATATTTCAGTCTTTTCCCTATGATCCCATGTTAAATATAATTTTTTCATAAATAATAACGGGCAATTTTAACTGTTTAAACGTTAAATATATTATTTTAATCAAGAATTACGGGAAATATAGACTGCAGGGCGTATAAATTAAAACTTCCTTTGGTGGATAAATTTCTTGTTGGAGGTGCTTCGTTGATTCTTCCTGAATATTTGGGTGCTGTTCGACTTGGAAGTTCGAACTTAGTCCAGACTACGGAAGACCTTGTCACTCCACCTTACCCTAATTTTACCATCACCTGGCAAATGTAGTTTGCATATTTTACGATACCATTCTCCAGTTTTGCTCGGGTTTCTCTTTTACGTAGTGACACCAACTAGCAGTTTTGGAAATGTGGTGGGAGATCGTTTTGATACGCACACAAAGCGAGGGATTTACATTTGTGCCTGGGTATATAATTCCAGGAATTGAAAATTTTCATCACGGGATGGAACTGGAAGTTCACCGGTTGAAGTCGAAGAAACTTCATGCTACTCTATACCCATTAGTACGATAGTAATTAAATAGCCGGTTAAATGCTTTGATGATGAATTGCTGTGTGTTTGGGTAATTTTCGCATTGCAAAATATTCTCCTTTACTCAAAACTAAAATATAACTTTAAACCAAATTAATGGGGTGAAGTACTACCCTGGGACCATACTTGCTACTTCTTTACGAGCGGTGTCCTCCTTTCATTCGCATATTAGTCTTTCGTTTCCAGAAAAAAGAACAGGAAAATTGCCATTCGTAAAGAATGATAAAAATCATGCCTTCGGTTTTTAAAAAAGTGTTGATAGTCTTAAAAATTAAAAATTTGGGCTATAATGAGCGTTTAAAAATTATTAGAACTAATTAATTAACTAACCACAAATTCATCTACTTTTTTCGCCGTTATTTCAATAAAATCTCTCGCTTACTTATTTTAATTGAGCAAAGCGTTGAAATTTATAATTTTGAAATTTGCAATCGACAATTTCAGGATGCTCGCATATTATTTTGCATTTTTCAGCGTGGCCTGTTTTCGTCTTTAGAGATTCATTCATCACATTCTCAGATGTTCCAGTTTTTTTAGTTTACTTCCCTCGAGTCGAAAAATACCGGAGTCTCATTTCCATGCATAAGACAGGATTGGGTTACTTCCTGGGAAGTGGTGTTCGGCCCGGACGAAGCGAGCGCCCCCCCCCCCCCCGCAATACACTAATGGCAGGGGGACGTGACAGTCCACTCCCACGCCCGCTGCGCAATCCGCGGATCCCTCTCCCTCCTTTCCTCGGCAGCATCCCCTTTCCTTTCACCGCGTATCTCCTCCGCCTTGTATGTATCCTTCCCTCAGAGAGGAAGTTTCCGGATGCATACGCCCGCCTGCCCCCTTTCATCGATCTCCGGTGACCTTGGCCAAGAGTCACGGGGTCACACAACCCCCCTTGGAAAGCAAGGAGACCCGGCCGGGTCACTGCCAAGGTCGGCGCCTCCAGTCTCTTCCCGACCTCTAACCCCACCCCCGTCCCTCCCTCGTGCATCCTCTCCATCTCCGCCGCCTTTCATTGTTGCGCAACGAGGGAATTGGCGCAAAAATGCCGCCATGGGTACCCATCCGAGCGCGTGGAACGGGATGGTGGGGACGGTTATCCGTTGGAGAGGAGGGGTGGATTTGATGACGAGAGGTTGTCACGGTGGGTGGAAGCGTCGTGGGGATTTTTTTTTCTCTTAATCGGAGGGAGCCGGAGCGTGGGGCAGGTAGTACGTAACAAGGACAAGCGATCAATCGACGCGGATTGGATAATTGAGAACTAAGCGGGAAGGGTTTAATAGCGATTTAATCCCTTCGGGACGCGTGGGAGGGCGATGGATAACAACGCAGGATCTCTCAGCGTTGACGGCGGAAACTCAGTGGCTCGTAGAGCAGCGGACTTCAGCACATTGCCGTGCGATAATTTGGAGAATCTCCGAAATATGATAAGATTTGATCACAGCTCCCTCGAGATAATCCCGGACCGAGGGTTTCAATGTCAGCCGGGTTAACAAAGTGGTTAACGCTCTTTCCTTCAGACTTTCAGAAGGTCGCGGGTTCGAATCTCGCATAGGGCATGGGTCTTGTGTTCTGGTGGTTCGTGACAAACCAAAAACTTATCATGTATTAAAATTTACAATAATGCCTTGTAACTCTTCAACATGCTGGTATTAATATTCATCATATATCAATTATATCAATTCAACAATACTCAAATCCCATGTTTGCTACGATGCTGTGTAATGTGAATTCCCATGGCATCCATGGAAACTCGGCATACTAAGGATCTTTCGATATCTATTCGATATCCCTATCTACCATCGAAATTTTCGATAACCACAAATATACCAATGCTCTTAGCCATTGTTCGAAATCCTCAGAAATGGCGATACTATTCGATATGCCATCATTATCCCCCCGCAACACGCCCCTGCGGCGGCTTGCGGGGTATTATGTAGATGTATCCATCAACATGTTGACGCAGACCTCTCGAGGTCGATATATTGAATAACCGTGGGCGTTAGGTATATATCGAGTGTTGGCGTGAAAATTCCAATAGATTCCCCTCTATCTGCCATACCTTTGCACCTTTTCGTTTGTGGGGATGATAATAAATGGTGAGGATATGCGCGGGAACGGCTCCATTCTCCTTGCGCCTTGAGAACAACGCGAAAGATGGCTCATATACACTTTTTCAGTGAGGGTCGTGACCATCCTCATGATGTTTTCATTTACGTTCTTTTATAACGTTATGAAGGCTGTTCTATGTATCTAGAAAAAGAATGTATCAACTGTAGGACTTAGCCTACTCTTTTCTGAGTTTCCTCTCGTTGATAATTTCCACATGATTAATAAAAGGTCAATAAAAGCAGCTGAGCTGCGAAACACTTTTCTGTGTTTAATATGATAAATCAGAGTAATGTTTTTTTTAACCTGCAGAATGAACATTTGAATATAATTGTGTTTTTTTAATTATCTGGAAATTATCATTTTGGCTCTTGGCCCATTTTAGGAATTTCCACCCTTGAATTACAGTACCCTCATGAACAATGCAGATGGGAGTCCCAAATTGAACATGAATAATTGGTAATAATGGAGTAGGAAATCCAGCTCGGAATAATAGAGTGTAACACCGTTTCACAGCGGATTCAAAACAATACAATGCGATGGAGTGTTGCGAGCGGCAAATTTAAGGGAAGGGAATCGTTTATTGATTCTCCTGACTTCATTAATTATAGATGGCTCATTGTGAGCGTTGCATGAAATTGGGGCTAACCTCAAGTCTAAGGTGAGTTCTTAAGTACTTTCACATTATGCGAAGCGGCCTTAATGGTTAGAGAAGGGGTGAGGTGGTGAGAGTGTTTACCGTTGTATCCCGTGCATCCGTGTTATTGGGCCCACTTTTGCGGCGAGAGATTCTTTTCCACGGGACGTTGTTACTAACCACTCGCATCGAAACACGAGCCGGCGTGGAATCGCGAATTCGGTCCAATTATTATGGAAGTGCTCCGGTCGGTAGCGTGCTGAAAATTGGGTTCCTGCTGTGCGCGAACAATTAAGAACCTGATTAAAATGGAAACAGTGGGAATCTCTCCATTAAATCCGCCATCATTTCGCCTCATCTCCCATGCGATTATTCAATTCATTGCTGAATTAATGTGGTCCAGCCACTCACCGGCTCGGCTGTACAAGAATGAACTAATTTCAGACGTGTTGTGGGCACATGATGGAATTGGAACGACAGAACCTAACACTTTTTGTTTGAGCCAATGTTTATATTTTCATAGTTGTGCGATTCATTTTAAAGCCAAGGTAATGCGATTCGTGCACTCACTCCTGTATTTTTTTTACATTTTTCAGATATGATGAATTAGCCTGCATTCTTATGTTCCTCTCTCTTTTATCAGTGCTAATTATTGATAAATGTGGTCTTAAATACAGGCTTGAATGGAATTAGTTGTGTCGCTCTCCTCCATACATCAGCTTTCACTTATCCGGAGTTTCGGCTTGGAAAGATAATAGTTGTGAGGAATGCTAAATTTTGAATTTTTGGTTGTCGTCTCTTTATTCGATCGTGAGATGTTGCAGGTAACAAATGAAATGTATTCAACGATAATGGATTCGCTTCTGCGGTAAGGTACGAATAATATTCTGTGGGGATTGGATTTAGGACTCGTATTTTGTTTTTACGATTAATTTACTTTTAAACTTAAGATAGGAGCTATTGTTCTGAATTTTGAAATAATCGTTGAAATGCCCCATTTAGAACAGCATTTATTTATTCAATATTTCATATGAGTTGCTTCCCTGCCTACACCCCTCTATACTTACATAATATTACACGTTTAAAAGTAAAACTTGAAGAAAAAAAAGTAAAAAGCCTGAAACATTATTTATGTGGATGTGTATAGTTGTAGTTTTTTTAAGTCATTGTCATGCATGCTTAAATATATTTTGATATTTTGCATTATTCGGGTATATACTATTGAAATAGTGAAAAAGGTTTAGGTTGTATGTATTTACTTGTTAATTTTACCCATCCGCCGAGATTTCAACTCCGTTCTGTGAATCCTCGTTTTTGGGTGGGTCTGTTCTAACGCTTTTCTTGTCGATTGAACCCGCCTTTCTTCAATTATCTTGCATTGATTAGGAACTTAAGGCTATTTAAGGTGGACTTTCCAATTCACTGCAATTTTCCTTGAGCGGTGTCTGGAAGATCACCGTTCTCCGGAATTTATCTCTCAAAATTTTCCTTTACGTGTGAAAAGTGTTTCCTGGCCTCTAATAAAATGCCGTCTCGACGTAGCCGTAGCTTCACCGTGAATCGGAGAGGCGATCCTATTTTAAGTGAAAATGATTGCGACTAGTGACCGTCACTTCGAGCAGCGTAATCACCGTTCAGGGGACTGCGATGATGTACCGACTTTCCCCTCGCCTTCGCTCTCCTCCTCGCCCGCCGAATTGCGTGCCCACAACTGTTACTCCGTCCCCTTCGTCTTCTTTCTTCCCCCTCTCGAACATAATCAATCATTCCTGTCCGTTTTCGCCTCCGCCGTCATACCTTCGTCCCACTACTCTTTTCGACGGGAGATTCGCCGCTGTTGGCGGACATTCCGCACCTTCCACCCGACCACTTTTTTCTCCTCCCGTCGTCCCCCCGCACAAGTATGGTCTCAGGTAAAATAAGTTATTGAATTTGGTAGGCCATTTTCACATCTCGTGAGAACGAACGTCGTAATTGATGCGCTTCGCAACCTTAACGTCACGAGTTTTATTGCTCGCGAAACGAAACAGGTGGGTTCATTCCTCGTGCTTGTCAAATTTTCGCCGCTTTTTATTGCTGCACTCGAGGAGGTCAGGGACGAGGAGTGTGGTCTGCTTTCAACCTTCGCCTATCAGAATCTCCTGAACACACAAACGCGATTCTTGATTTTTTCCACATGATACCCTGCAGGCCGCTATTAGGATTTTTGGCTGGGGAAGATTCAACATCAGGCATTCTGAATCAAATATTAAGCTTTCCTTGCTTGTTATTTACCAATAAATAGGTAATATATGCATCAAATAATGGGGATAATGTTACTACAATTACATGGGTTGCGTTTTCCAAGGGTAAAATACTTTTTACTCATGAGAGACGAGCTGCTAGCATTATGAAGGACAATTAAATATTGTTTACATGAAATAATGGAAACATACTCGGCTAATTAGAAATTTAAAAACTGTTTTCCTTTTATCGCGTTCGTTTGAAGTATTTCTGATCCCTTATACGAGTTCAAAGGAGGAAACTGTGGGTTCTACACTGGATCTTTCAATCTTATTGTCATGTCATGATCTCTCCTACCTTTATTGATGTGGTTCAGTTTTTTTTATGTGCACGTCATGGTATGCCGGTATATTAAAGAATTCCATTCCTTGCCAGGGTAAAAATCTTAAAAGGAGAGGAAAACGTAATTAATGGTCATGTCTTCGGATTATTATACCTTCGTAGAGTTCGTTGAATTCTATAAAAATGATCCTTTAAGTTCTTGCTTACGTTAAAACGTATCAGGTAATAGGTATCTTCGGGCAATCCTAGGTAAATGATGTAGTATTCTAAGTATGTGAGCTATCTCCCTTATTTCTTGTTAAAGAGGGTGTATCAATGGGAGATTTTCACGCTGCCGGCTTACGTGGGAATATAAAGTGACCCCGATTGCGGCTAAATTGCCTCTCGTTCGGATCTCCAACCCTGCCGCTCCCAAAATCGAGCGAAACCATTCCACGTCCCTCATTATTAACCCTCCTCCATGCCTGCTATATCATCTGTGGCTCTATTTTTCCCCGACTTTCACTTTCCGTTTCAAAAGGAGCCCTCCATAAACAAAAACGTTCCCTAAAGAGAAAGGAACCAGGATCTTTGGGCCAGCGGCCACGGGAGAGGGTATTTTTCCCTTTAGGAAGAAATGGAGAAAGAGGGGGGAGTGGCTAGAGAGTAGGATTTGAGGGTTCCGGGAGGGGATGAGTGGGGAAGCCAACTCCGAATTAGTTACACTCCCTTAAACCTTAGTGCGCCGCAAGATCAGGGGTGAAGTATCAACAAGGAGGATGGCGTGAAAGAACGGCACGGGGAAGGACGTGGGGAATAAAGGAGAGGGGCCGGGCTATTCATAATTGGGGCGCGGTTGAACGGAAGGGTGAGGAGGCGTGTCGAGACCCTGGAGGTAGGTGGTGGTTGGAGGGCTCAAGGTCAATTCGTTAGAAGGATCCTTGTGATTTCTGCGTCGTTGTTTCTTTACTGATGCACCAACCTACACCGGCGGAGAGAGTTTTTCGTAGTTCATGGATCAATAAGTATTGCCTGCGGTCGATGATTTCGAGGGTGAAATCGAATCGGAGAGTGCCTCGGTGTTACTGCCTAATCAATCTCCCTGCGCGACTTTCCGCTCGTGCATACATAGACTAAGAGACTTGCCTCCTGGCACTCTTAGACTCAAAGGGAAGCCGCGTAGCTAATTACGCGGTGAGGAATGAGATTCTGGATGATTGACAACGGCGGAGAGAGAGAGAGACCTTTGAAAAACGTTCATTATTCTTCTTTGAAAAGCTTTCATTTTTTTCCTTATATGTTTTTTTCCGTGCTGCAAGCGGCAACAGAGGAGACTTTTACATATCCTCATTAATGTGAAATTAAATATTATTTCTCTCTTTTCATATTTAGGGGAAAAAAAGTATGTCTGTTCGTCTTGGTAAAATAAAAATAATTCGGGCTGTCAAAAAAGGTGTTTTAATTAAGTCGTCTTTTTATTATGATGAAGAATATTAGGTTTTTGAGAGCCACTACGGAAAATTTCCCTGGTTATTCGAAAAAAGAGCGGCGAGAGCCTCTAATTGGTGGGCGAGTTAATTAAAGTTCGTTAAGGAAGACTGTAACTTGATGGCTGGTTTATTCGAAGGAACTCACTTTCTAAGCCTTAACTCCGTTTTGGTTTGTTCCCATACCTTATAATTTGAGTGAAATGGAGTTACTACGTCGCCAGAAAGAACCCTAAGTTGCATCCGAATCCAAGATTGTATTTAATAAATACTTTAAATCTAAGTAAGCGTAGAGCATTTAAAAAAGCATCTGCGTCTTGCTGTGAAATACATTTCTTTCTTCTAAACGATTTTTCAAATATGTGACATGTATAATGGTTGATATTCACTTGAATAAGCTCCTTACACTTTCCCCCGCGTATCGTTAACGGTTTTTTTATAGAAATGCCATTAGAAACTTCTTATTTTCACTAGCATCGCTTACTGACATTTTTGCCTAATGACAACAGGGCTGAAAGTATGACCACGCCCGAGAGTGAAACTTGATTTCAATGCAAAAGCGCAACTTTCTTTTTTCACGTACAACTTCATTCAGTGCAAAAACGACCAATGTTTCGTGGAAAATCTACATCATTAATCTGACAATGTAGATGTTCTTCAAAACCTTGGTCGTGGTGTCGCAGTAAAAATATTTAATGCCCATAAAAATAAAAATTACTCTTTATCATTTTAATATTAATGAATTACGCGTAGGTACACCAGATACAGTTGGTCTTATTAAGAGATACCTCCACCCTTTGTTGTTTACAACAACGTTAAAACGTACATAAATTCGATTATTTTCGCTCTTCGATATCTCTCTCCTTCTCGTCGACCGACGTCGAATGCTTTTCCCCTCTCCTTCTCTGTGCATCGTCCTCTCCATCGCACACCATGATGACATTTGCAGGCACGTGCCCCATTCGCTCGGCATTTTCCTCGCGAGTGCGGGCAGTCATTGACACAGCCATTCGAAAGAGCTTCGTGGAGCCAGTCACGCGAGTGCGCGATGCACCGATGTGTTCGCTTCTCCGCGGGCCCCAATCATTTACGGGAGGAATGAAAAAGCTGCAAAAGTCACTCGCAAAGTCGGGACGCCCGCTATAAATTGATGCCGTGACCTGCCCCGGGGAGGAAAGGCATTAATAAAAAAAATTGAATCACCTTCGGTCGGGTGTGGCCGAGGGAGTGGGAGCGGTGGAGACGTTTTGTGCCGAGTTGGAGATGCGTGCCGTCGTAAGTAGAGAAAGGTAGGAAAGGATGGCGATGGAGGAAAATGGGAAGTTAAAGGCTTCTGCTCAGTTAGACGAAAAGTAAAAGGTCGGTCAGTGTCGGCGTCGGACACCTTTGCGTGTCTGGACGTAGGTTTCGGGGAAGACGGTGGGATCTGGGATGATGAGGGAGTAGGGAAGACTTGTGGTTATTTCCTTCGTAAAAGCGCTTGGGTGTGCCCGTGAGAAGATGGGGAGACTACGAGTGGTGAGAGTGGCCTTGTGGGAATAATGTGGAACCCGATTCTCAAAGTTACGTGCGAGCATATTTCATCCCATTTACAAATTCCCTCGGGAGTGTAATGAAGGGACATTGTCAGAGATTGTTATGTTTAACCCCCTGATATATAGTGTATTTCAATTTTCGTTCAAAAGGGGTTTGCCGCAAATCAGATCTGAGGACACGTAGAATTCTCTCACTGTGAACTGATTCCTTAATATTTAAATTTTCCTCGAGTATTAACCAAAAAAAATATCTTATGTGAACTTTGGCAAAATTAACTTCAGCATTCGTTACTGCAAATTTTGGAAGGCCGCTTGAATGCATTTTTTAAGTGTTAATTCGGATTGCGGCGTCTTTTGGACACGGCCGAGCCCAATGGATTTTAATATTTTAGGCATCTACTGTATATAATTCCCCGCAAGCCGCCACAAGGGCGTGTGGCGCGGGGGGGTATATAAGCATTCATGCGAACTCTTGTAAATGAGACATCTTCGGTTATCTATTGACACTTAGTATGAATTCATGACGCTCAGAGTTTAAATAAAATGTCTCGTTTACACCAGAAAAGAAGACTTAACCACTCTATTAATTTAAGCAGCGGAAATAAGTGTGCTTACCTATTTCTGTGGGAAAAAAAGAAAATATTATTCAACCAGTGTGGTGTATAATTACGTTGAAATGCGAATCCTGTACATGTCGCACAGAGCGATTCGTTCATGCGCATATCTGGTGACGTGATATCACTCCGTCGCGTAAAGTCCTTGCCGAGGTTAATGACTCGTATATTACGGCGGTAGAAACGAGGATTAGTGAGGCGGGAACTTGAAGCGCGGGCGTGACGTCGGAAGACTGGACGGAGGCAAAGGGGAGAAGACACACGACTTAAACTCGTTTTATGAGTGGGCGGCGGGGGAGGAGTCGAAGGCGCTGCCTTTAAGGTCTTTGCGTAATCCCTCCCGCGCGTGAGAGGGAGAGAGAGAGAGAGACCAGACGAAGAGCTAATTCGCCATCCCCGCCTCCGCTCCCAAGCGAAGAAACGCTCTCTCTCATCGTCCCGAACTTGTGCGCATTCCTTCCTCCCACACCACGCTCTTCTTGTTGCAAACCGCTTTTTCCTATCACCCCCCCCTCCCCTCACCATCTTCACTCTAAACTCCCTCCGACGTGACGCCGGGATTTAGGTGTTGCCGCCGCAGAGGGCCGTAAGGCCTAAAGGTTTACGGGAAGGACGGAGCTGGAAAGTATCCCCTGCTGGTTGCTACGTAATTGGCGAAGAAAAAACACCCGGCGTGGACCAAAACTAACATGCGGTGCTTAATGCTTTGACATAGGGCTGTTCGGCTCAGGGAAAAAATTCCCTCAAGAAAATTACATGGCACGAGAGACAGTGCGAGACGGGATGAGGTGACCAGTCAGTAAGAGTGGTAGTCATTTCCTTCGTAAAAGGGTGTTTTTGTGAAAAGGATGTATTTTGCGATTTGTTCCGTTTTGTAATTTGCCCAGGGTAATTATCCTTATCCTGTCTTCGGACTAAATAAACATATAACAGGATCGTATTCAGCCTTTTAGTGCAGGAACGGCTCTGGAAAATAAGTCCTGAGGATCGTCATTGGATTTTCTAAAAATATTCTGTATTTTTTTATGAATATTTGTGGTAGCTCAAGAAGTGATAGTTACATATTTTTGGGAGATTCTTAAAGAGATTGAATGTGCAGCCATTATGACAAGTACCTATTTCGGAAAGAAGACTAACAGCTTGAAGACTTGAATTTTAATGTTGTGTTAGTTGCTCCACGCTGTAAAATAAAGAAACTATTTCGGAAGTTTCCGCGGCGTGGATTAAATGGGCTCTGCATGCTTTCGGATTTTCACTGCGTTTGTTGTCTGTTTGTTAAAACTATTTCCAGTCCAAGTCAAAAAAAGCAGTGAAAACCTGTGAAGCATGCAGAGCTCAAGCTATTAAACCATTATAATTTCATAAAGGACAAACTTTAAGGTATTATTTCTTTAAAACAAGTTATATTGATAGTTATTAAGTTGAAAAAATTGTTAGTTTGCCTACTGGTATTTGATAAAATACAACAAAAAACACTTGTGTAATTAAAAAAATCAATTTCAAGGAATATTTAATTTGTAAGAATTACATTGAAGGCTAAAAGGAGAACTAACCATAAATGTACGCTTATCGTTTGCTTAGAATACGAGAATAATTTGTTGACGTAGGAATTGGACCTGCATTTTGGAAGAGTGGACGAGAGAAACGAGTGGAGGCAGTTTGTGGAAGAAGTCCAGGCTCATCCGCGACTGTAATACTGTCAGTTCCAAAAGTCTGTATGAAGTCACCAGCTCGCAGAGACTGAGTATAGTAGCATAGTATAGTGAGTAGAGCATTGTATCATCGGGTGTGTGGGTGGGGTTAAGTCGGCAACGGAATTACTATTTAACGAATAGGGCACTGTTATTTTTCGTAATAACTATATGTATGGTGCATTTTTCACAAATTAAATTTTTAATGCACGGAACACGACCTGTTTTGAGGACATTTCATCGAAATCGACAATGTTTTTTACCTGCAAAAGTTTAATTATTACCTATGTTAAATGAGCAGCTTATTTACAAACAATATTATTGACACATTCGTCATCAATTTCACAAAATTCATGGCTTACTCATCGTGTATCCCAATTGAATTTTTTATCATTTTGATAGTTGAAAGTTAAAACTTGCGATATCCGCATCAAATTTTGTTGTTGGATGAAGTGGATGTCCATCTCTCTTCGACTTTTCTCTGTCACGTGTCATCCAAATGGAAATATAGAAATGCTGACTTTCAGCATCTCTCCGTCCTTCCTCCCCGCGCCTCTGCGGGGGAGGAAGAGGGTTCGAGGGCGGGGGGGGGGGGTGGGAAAGGGAGCGGCCACTGACCACTGCCCAGAGAAGATGCTCAACCGGTCTTTACCTTTGTTTTTTCTCATTTTAGTCCCCAACTGTTCCGTCACCCGAACCCTCTTCGTCCACCGATCTCTTCTCCCAGCCCCCTCTCCCCATTCCGACCCCCTTTCTTCGGGAGACCCACATCAGTGACGGTCAATGACGATACCGCGATGGTTCACCGCTCCTGTGTGCTCTTCGAGAGAGTTTATACACTTCTTTTTGTTCTCATCGAAGGGTAAATGCAATGACCTCGCCAGGATTTAAGTTGAAACCCCTCCCTACTCTCCCAGCGACTCAGCTGAAGGGATGGCGGCGACGAGTTTTGTCGGGGCCGCGGGGGGTAGGCGGCGGCGCGTGCTCCGGGAGCTCTTTGGGGAAATGGGGCAGAAGGAAGGAGGTTCCGTTGTTTTCCCGTTACTCGATTCTCGTCGTTTGTTGCGTCTCAAAGTGAAAATGGTCCAAGGCGAAAGAGTTCTGCCTTCTTAAAAGTGAAGATCAATAACTATAAATTCGGTTTTCTTGCACGATAATATTACACAGTGTGTTGGATTGGAGTGGTAACACTTTTTTGAAAGAAAAATCCATATATAACGGATGTAATAAGTGTATTATTGTATGCAAAAACATTGCTAGTTTCGATGAATCAAACAGATCATGTTCTGTGTATTAAGAAAATTGTACTGTGAAAATATTGTTACTTACTAGGAAAAATACCAGTATCATATTCATTTAATTGTTATTTCGGTAATTTTCGTTATTTGGGCTAGCCAAGAATCAATTAATGCCTGCGTTTTCCATTTCCCGTCGAATGTCACAGGGGGTTAGGCGCTAGACCAACGTTTTCGTTGGCGAGACGTGGAAGATATTATACGCAGCAGTTGTTTAGTTTCATGTTTAAAAATATATGCCAACCAAAGGAATGTATAATTAGATCGTCATTAGCCGTTAGGTTTCTCTGGTGAATTTTGAGCGTAACTTCTGGTGGATTTTAATCCATCCTAGCATTGACTTCGTATTGTCAGGGAGTTATTTACGGGGAATGAAATTTTACGGTGTGAAATGACAGCGCTGCACACATGCTACGGCTGTTGAGTTCGCCGCACAATGATTTGAAGCAATAAATCGTTGAGTTTCCTCTTACTCGCTCCCGTTTAGTTTCATAATTTCTCAGGTTTTTTTTCACGTGATAGATTGTGCTCTCCGTACTCGATTAGTTTCTAAGGAATTGGCGTCGGGTTTTTTTCCGTCTTCTATTACGTCTCGTTAGCCACTGAGCGAACAGGCTTCATAGAGTGGGAAAAATAAGAATCCCAGGCACGTTATCTTTTTCCCCTCAAGCTTTTATTCTGCCCTCCCGCCCGCCGTGCATAATGATGACCGCTCTTTCCTCCGTTCCGGATAAAAGGCTTTCGTTTTCTCATTTCCAAATGAATCGTTCCGTCGCTCACTCCACCCAAGATTTACTCCTTCCGTTGCCCTTTAGCGAACTCGAAAATAGCACCGGTGGGACTTGCACGGGGATATGGATGTCATGACGGATGCCGAATGTTTATATTAACGTTATATGTTCGGAAGAACGACAGCGGATGGAGAAGACCTGTCGACAACCATGAGCTTGAAAAATTAGGATTTATTAGAAGAGTATTGAGAAGATGTGACGAGAAGATTAAGGAGCAATGTTATCTTTTGCTAGTTAGCCCTCACTTAGAATATGCTGCCACGTGTACCACAAGGTCCGTCCAAAAAGTATCGCGAATTTTGAATTTTCGGGGGTAACGTATATTTGATTTTCGATTTTTTGTGGCGTTATGTTGGTACTTATGTCTCTCAATTTTGCCGAAAAGTTCGGCCCTTTTGAATGTTCAGTTGAAAGCTATTTTGCTTGGACGTGTTTTGGCTTGTCTTCGATTTTTGCCTGTACCAAATAATGGATCAAATAATCTGTATCAAATTTTGTGCGAGAAAAGAAATTAAGTGCGCGGACGCATTCCGCATGTTGACTGTGGCATATGGAGAAGCTACCGCAGCAACGTTTATCGGTTGTGCAAAATGTTCTCAGAGGGCCGAGAAGATGTGAACGACGAAGAGCGTGCCGGACGCCCGAACACATCAACAACTGACGAAAACATTGATGAAGTGAAGAAAATAGTTTTGGCCAATCGTCAAATCACCGTTAGGGAAGCTGATGAGGACCTAAACATATCGATTGGCTCGTGCCATTTGATTTTTACCGATGATTTGGGCCTGACACCATTCGTGTTACTTTTTGAACAGACTTGTAAATGAGCTCCTCATGAAGTTTTTCCCTCCACGCGCCCTTGTGGCTGCTTGCGAGGTATTATGTAGATGCAGATGAAGTTGGATAGATTGCCGAATGAGATCGCTTGCAGCGTAGAGGATCTGGGTTTGTAAGACGTTGTTATGATAAATTGAGTAGAGTATGAAGATTATTAGATGAATTAAGTTGGGAATCACTCCAGAGCGAAGATTGAATTTCAGATTAAATCTCTTACATACATTGGAAGCAGATCTCTTTAGAGATGATTTTGAAAATGTGTTACTATTAGTTCGACCGTGCTATGGTTGGAGAGATGACGTAAATGAAATTACAGAGACTAAGTGTAGAACAGATAGATTCAAGATGTCGTTTTTCCCGAACGCTAAGGAATCAGAATAACAATCCGACCGCGCTAGTGCGAGTAAAAATGTGTTTTTCATTCTGAGTAGCTTATTGTGTTGTCATTGTCTCATCCTACCTTATTGTTTTGTCCTACTCGTAATTAACAGCTCCTTTCTTTTGCCTCGATAAGTATATGTCTCTTAGATACCTCAGTACATGTACCTGCAGTTATCGTGATCTAGATTAATTGAGTTATTTTACATATACTTGTACATTGTAACTTAACTATGAAGGAAAACTTAATTTTTTGATGCTGCGTGCCTGGTGTTAAATCACCTTAATCCACACACCCCAGCGGTGGCTTTCAGGGCTCTATGTGGAAGTAGAAGTAAGGATCGATTACCTCTGTAACAGAAATTCAATTAAAATTCTAGCGAGTCAGAAAAGATAAACTCTAGATGAATTTCATTAAAAATGCTTTATTATCTTGGCTCGGGTCTTGGCCATTGGTGTTATCCTCAGGCGAAGAGAATAAATGTGGTTTCAATACGTGGATTCGGGGGAAGAGTGGGCTTTGTATTATTTGTTCAAGAAGCCCTGAAGGATGAATTTTAAGTGCTCCATTATCGTTTATCTTCCTCGCCTCCTGAATTAACACATACCTATAAAGATTAGGTAAGTGTGAATCGCGTGCGGCGTAGAGGATCTGTCCCACCCCTCAGGCGACGATAGCAAATATATTATCGTCACCTGAAGATGGCCCCACGCGTCGAACCCAGAGTCATAATAGTTAAATCTTAGAATGTAATTTGCAAATATTGTATAGTTTCTTCCATGATGGAGAATTAGTGAAGCATGAGACAGCCTGAAACCTAGTAAGATTCAGATTTTGAAGGCAGATATTGCGCTTGGAAGTAAGTAATTACAGCTAGTGACATTTTTCATCTTGGTATCTTGAAAGCTATATCTCAAATGGGATGAAAGGAACACGAACGTTAAGTAAGCGAAGATCATATCATGCTGAGATGTTAATTACTCAATGTCCAAAGAAGATACAAATATAAACAAGGAAGTAGAATGTGAAAACTTTCGTGTGGGATGAGACACGACGATATTGCATGAGGTCAGAGGCATGGGCTATTAGGAAAGTAGAACAAGGTAGATTTGTCACATCAACTGTCGTAATGCCTTAGTAAAGGACATAATATAAGCAAAAATAAGGAAATATTGTAAGTAGGAGGCCAAGTGTTGAGTTATCTGGAGATGTACGTAATTGTAGCGAGTACTGAAGAGTACCACCATTTTGTAGAGGGAATTTTTGGTTCCAGTCGATAAATATTCAATTTCAAGGCTTGACAGATGAACCCGTACCAAGTGTAATCGTGCCTATTTTCGCCTCAGTAGATGTTAGTGCTGATAAGTGTTTTCCTTCTTTTATTAATTTGGATGAAGAGTTCTTGGGCTTCCTTTTGGCAAGTATCTTTGATGAGGACCCCAGTTTGGACGGCTAAGTCTGCCTGTCTCCTAGACGGTGAAACTCCAGTACTCTTCATTCAGTTCCTTCGACGGGAAAACTGGAGATCCTTCATTAAGTATTAACTATCACGTTTTCACTCCTTACTTGTTTCCGGTTGCTAATACCGTATATCTTTGAGTAAAAATAGTCTGGTCTAACCTCTTTCTCTTGCAACTTCTAGTACGATTTCAATACGATACACATCATTCTTTTGATGCTGTTAGTGCTGGAACGTGGCCCGCGTGACTCGGGATTTAGGTAAAGGAGCGTCGTTTAGTAAAGCCCTGCTCTCCCTTCCATAAAGGGACATGTTGCCTTACGAGAGATGCCGCCGCCCCGTACCTATACGGAAACTCGCTCAGCCACGCCTGGTCGCAAGAAGTAAACGGCCGGTGAGCCAGCCCTGGTTCCGTCCTTCCGGTGCGGCCGAATGAGAATAGGCGTCCATTCTCTCGTTTGTCGTCCCCACTCACATGCACTTGGGACGTGGGAAGGCGCGCGTTGAGGACTGCGAGGGGATCGATCGTCATGGATGGGAGTGGGGTGGGGGGAAGACGACGCGTAGGTATAACGTGAGTGCGTCTTCATTACGCGCGCACGCTCGCCCGACCACCTTGCAGTGCGGTTTGCGACTGGTCATCTCCGCGAGCGGAAGAGAGGAGCCGCCCGCAATCGTGGATCATTGAAGATCGCCTCCCTCCCGCCACTTTAATTTCCTTTTATTACACTCACCCTTTGAGGACGCTGCGGCATCATCGGAGGAGTCGGTTTGGGTTCCACGCAATCAAGGGATCAAACTCCCCCCCCCCCCGCCCCCCGACGCGTGACTGGAACGTTCTCCCCCTCGTCGGTAGTCCTAAGGCGAATCCGAATGAGACCGCCGCGCGTGGGAATCGAATGCAGGGGGTCGGGGATGCCGTCGTCGGCAATTTCGTTCACGTGCCCGCGTCATCCATCCCTGGTTTTTTTCTTCGGAGACGTCTCGGTGTCCAAATGGGTGAGTGTTCGACAGCTGACGAGGGGATCCCGGCAGGGGGAAATGTGACGAGGGATCAAAACTTTTTCCTCGATTTTATCTCTGTAATCCGGTGGCCCGTGTCGAGTACGACGCTAAGTTTTCGGAAGGGATGCGTTTCGTGCGCGTTCGTGGCATGGCGAGCATGCCACAGTGTGGTGAAACTTTAGATTTGAAGGAAAGTAGAAAGACGGTTTTCTTTTCCTTTTTATCTCAATGTTTTAACCCTTTCGATAAAATTATGCCCTCCTCGAATGAGAAAATTATTTTTTACTTCGTTTGCTGCTGGCTCCTTTTGTGTCACTAAACTTTGGATTAGAATAAGCGATTTATTAAATGCTTCCATGTCTATATTTATATGTAATTTAATCGTTCATACTATTCGTTTTGAGAAAATCAATTGTGTAAATCCGCGACAATGTTTGCACTAAAACAGGCGCTTGTCAATTTGACGTCAATAGACCATTGCCTGAGGTAAAAATATTATAATGACGGCATGTTGGTATCGTCTAGGTTTTCTCCCTCTGATGACCGAAGAAGGTGCTGACTCATTCCATCGAATTTTTATTAATATCATAATTACTATCATATAGTTATGCCAACTAGAATTCGCTCGTATTTAAATAAAAGCTGAAGTCGTAGCAGTAGTAGCATTTAGGGGCAGCGACCGATTGCTGAGGTCATTTGCGCCATAGGGGATGGGGAGGAAAGGATGAAGGGTGGAGAGAAACCCGGCGTCGGCATTAGCCTACTCTTAACAAAAGGCGCCAAGGGGTCCGCTGTTTAGCGTCCCATCCGACGGACGGCGTACTCACTCAAAGTGCCCTCCTCAAAGCACCTCAAGTAGGGATGGAGATACCTCTGAAAAATATTCAACACCGCCGGGATTTGAAACCTGGGTGGGAAGCCAGTACGTTTGCCACCGCACCATCTCGAACCCCCATAGAAGGTGAATAAATGGGAATAATCTTCTTTGCTTGATATCCGTATGGTCCCGAGTTTTACTACCGTCTCAACCGTTGGTGTTTCCTGACTCGCTCTTGGCTGGGGCCGTGGGAAATTAGGAGCCGGGCGAGGGCATGTCTTGATCTCAGTGGATATGCGAGAGGATATATGTATGCTGTGCGAGAGAAACACTTTGCTATGTGAAGAAGTCTCAACAAAATATTGACAGAGTTTTGGAATTCATTAAATACGTATTCACCGTCATCCCTCCGTGGGTCTTCACAGTCTCGAGCGTGGATTGCTGTCGAGGGGTGTCCTCCACCAAATTTTACAATCAACAATCCGATCGACACGTGTGCGATAGTTTGATTGAAGAATTTGTCGTGGTGAGGCATTCTATTGAAAAGAGCGAGGACCTTCGACCGTCCCAAACGAGGGCGGAGGTGGACGATCGTAAAGGGACTTCGGCTCATGAAACAATAGTCCAAACGTTACAATAGTTCCATACATCACACGCACACACTCCAGCCAAGCCCACTCCAAAACTCATGGCCCTCAAACACTTAGCATACGAAGAGGTCGTCAGCGTCCCTCCAGCTCCAGTCGTCCAGCCGCTGCGTCCCAGGATTCCCAGTGAGGGTCCACCTTTGCCCTCCTCTCCCCCTACTTAACAACCAAAACTCCTCTCCCCCACCCCCCTCCCCGCCCTTATTCATCGGACTGCGGGGACAGCATGTGCGGCACGCCCCCTTTTTCTTCAAAGAGTTCTGTGGAGAGTTTGTCCATGGTAGGAGGGGGGGAGGGACGAGTAAACAAACGAACACACGCAAGAAACGGGATAGGAGACGACAAAGAGTTCTCCTCTTTCGAGGAAGCGGAGGGGTTGAGTGTGTGTGTGTGTGCTGGCCTCTCTTACCTGTGGAAGAGGAGTGGGAAAAGGCGTGTCGGAGGGCGAGGAATGGGGATGGGGTAAAGTGGGCGGGAAATTGGGAAGGGAGGAGGAAAGGAAGGACGTGCTCACAAAAAAAATAACCAGAGACTCGTTTCTCAAAGGAGGTTCTTGTTCGAAGGGAGTTCGTGACCCTTTTAAACCCGCCTCGCCGAGTAAAACGTTCCCGCCTAAATCCCCCCCCCCTCATACAATCCCCTTCCTCGAGGAGGGGCCCGTCGCAGCCCCTTGATCCACTCGCATCTCTCTCTCTTTACGTGCTCTAAGTTGGCGAGCTCGGGCAAGCCGAATACCCGCGAAATGTACTGTTTTTTCTCCCCTCCGTTTCGGCGAAAGAGAAAACAGCGTCCGAGATCCACTCAGCGTGTTCGGAAGCGGATTAAGTGTACGACCGATCGAGTTGTTCCAGGAAGGCCACTCAACCCTCCTTAGTGCGGCTACCCGTGAAAGAAAGTGCCAGTGGCCCCGGGGTATGTTGCGGAATCGGAGAGTCCTTTTGCGGTGTACTGAGCGATTTCCACGTCGATGCGGCATCACCATTACGGGGAGCGTGTCCACATATAGTAAATTACCGTGGGAATCTTTTGAGGGAACTCCAAAGTAATGGCGCTTCAGGGTTTGAAAATGACGACCACGCGACTCATTAGAATCATGACTTTTACTTCAATGGATCCCATGAATTTAAGAAGTTCGTCACGTTCAAATCGTTGCCGCGCCAAAATTTTGTTCGGAATTAAATTTGGACGATTTCTGTGACACTGAGGAGGAAAATGATGAACGGTACTGTTGAGAGAAGTTGTGGAGGAAAGAAAGATAAGCCTAGATTTATTGAGGGAAGTTGTGTAGAAAAGATACGCATTTATAAAATGAAGCATGGCGTTTTAGAATTCAGAGAAGCTTTGATTCTGAAACAAAAGAAATTGGGTTGGCTGATGCCTTTTAAATTAAGTGAATGGAAAATGCAGGATGGAAAGAATAGCATGGGAGTGAGAGAGAGAGAGAAGCTGTCAAACGAAGTGCTTTAGAATGAAAGGGGAGGAGATGAAGTTTGTTTGGGATATTCAAAGAGCGAAAACAAGTATCTGAAGAAGAGTTTTGTGAGATTTAAGGCTGTCATAGAAAGGAATATTCGAAGGGATTGGGGAAAAGGGATATGGAGAATGGATGTGATCGCATGAAGGGGAGCGGAAATTGGAGGGAAAATGGTGCTTGTTTTGTTTCACAAGCCTTAAAGAATGTCTTTTAAGTGTTCAACTGCCGTCAAATTATCTCTGCCTCTAATGTTTGTTGATTACCTCTGATGAAAATGACAAAACATTTCATTTGGCACCAATTAGAAGCCCGAGAGTTTATTTTATTTTTTTTTTAATATTTAATTGTTCTGAGTTGGAGAGATGTTGTGATAGGGACCGCTAAAAGAAATGAGAATCGTTTTGATTGTGCTGGTAGTTAGTGGTCGCTCCAGGGCATGAAAATATATAGTACGACGTAGTTCGGATGGAGGGGTTTTCGTACGCGTCCCTTGCCACTTGAGAGTGGGCATCTTCAAATTTGGAACGGAAGTTCCCTCCGTACGTGCTGCAGATTCGCTCCCATGGTTTCCCGTGAGTTAGTATAGGAAGGATTCCATGGGAAATTGAAGAAAGACTCATAAATCAAGCCGTGACGTCCTGGAGGTTGATGAATGGGTGACCTTCGCAACCGGCCAATCTTCGTGAAAAGGCTCAAAGGTAGCTTTTTTGCGGTACGAACGGTAATGAGGGATGCGCCTCTTGTAATCGGGACTCGCGTCCGTTTTCGCGAAACGATGGCCCTCAAACATTTGTTTTAACTCCCACGCTGCAGTTGAAGTGTCTGCCTTGGTGGTGGTGATGGTGAGCTCCTAAGTATTGGTTTTCCCTACAGGTTGCTGGGAAAATGTTAGAATTTCGCAAATGAGAAGCTTCGATTCGATGTTTCAAAGGCCAGATACGTTGTAAAAGAACCGATTTTAATTCTTCGTTTTATTTATTTCACTTTCGGGGAAGTTTTCCCAATTTCGACGGCAAAACTCAAACGTTTGGCTCTCTTACGTGTGCTTGTTCATCAAAGGCATGTTTTGATGAAGTGTCAGCTTCAGGATTTACGTAATTTTATTTTTATGGGTGCAATGTTCAACGGAATACACGTTGTTCTCAAAATACAATTAAAGGCCACCGCGTTTTGTTTTTCAGAAAGAAAGGACGTTTTTACTAATTTATGTTCTAACCAAAACTTTCGTAATCACCTTTTGGTTCATATTAGTTTCTTTTCTTTATTCTTGAATAGAGTAAAGGATGTCGGTTTTCTTTATCATTCTGAAGAAAGTAATGCATTTAAGTGCATTCCTATTTTATCTAACTTTGCTGAAGAGTGAAATCTCCCTGTTCTATTATTGCTTACGTCTTGAAGGAATCCATTTCAATACGTGATTGAAATGAAAAGGAGCTCTTATGAAGTTGCATTAACTGAGAGAACCATAAATATTCCTGAAGGCGTTTTATGTTCGCCGGTAAGTATCAGGCAGTCAGATATTCCCTTCAAGCGAAGTGGAGTATGATTATAATCCTTAATTCTATGACGCATCCAGACATTTCCCCGGGTTTGTAATTTTTTAAGGTCTTGGATTTTTTAACTGAGGGATATTTTATTACTCTCCCAAGTTATGGCCAAAATGATTGTCATTTTTTAAAAATATTTATTAATAGGATATTATTATAGTGTGATAAACTTGGCATAGGCTGCTGAGTATTCTTTGCACTCGTCTTTCGCGGAAACAATGCATCAATAAATGCACCAATCGACAATACGAATCAACGGCAGCTCCCGAAAATCAGCTCTCTTAACAATTCACAGTAGCCAACCCGAAGGTTGGTTTGATATGTGAGGGTAGAAATCACCTAATAGGTACTAAGCCCTTGTGCCATTCACGCGTCATGATAATGGAGCCAGTTACTTTCCCTGTGGCGCTAATAGTTTCCCAGGAAGATCTGGTACCCAAAATATCATGCAGTTTGATGAGGGTGCTCAGAGGCGTCACCCGGATCGGGCCATCCGGTTGGGATTCGAGATCTCTCTCTACTCACCAGACTAATGCACCCTCCTCATAACAGCTGATGCGGAAGCTTAGTTCTTAATTTAATAATGGATACTATTTTTGCTCTGGGATGGTCCGCTCACCGACTCATTTTATTTGACCTGAAGAGTAGTCGTAGGGTAAGCAGGCAATCTTTCTCCTCGTCACCCCTGGTTCCTTCCCTGTGCTTCCGTTTTAGGCATGCATGTTCCATATTATTGACCTGCCCGAATGCGGATATGTTCTGAATTTAGGGAAACCGCGATCGGAAATTGCAAATACTTGTTACCTTACGAGTCACCGCTGTGTTGTGTGGCAAGTAAGGCATCAGCACATGGTATGCAACTTCAAAAATTAAGTAGTAGGGGAGACGACCGACAGCTAAGGTCATTTGCGCCATTAGGAATGAATGGGAAAGGAGGAAGGGTGGGGAGAAACCCGGCATCGGCAGTAACCTACTACTCCCATTGAAAGGCGCCAAGGAGTTCGCAGTTTAACGCCCCATCCGACAGAAGTTCCGAATTTCTGATCCGAAGTTCTCTTCACAAAGTACCTCAAGTAGGGGTTTGCCGTCTCCAGGATTCGAACCCGGGCTATCCACCAAATGCTAGCCGCTTCAACATCCCGATCCCCTTCAAAAATTGAGCTCTTCTTAATTTTTATTTAATAATGAAGATGTAAAATAATTCAAACACTGGAGGTAATATTCACTAAAGTGCATGCAGTGCGGTGTATCAGTGTAAAATATTTCTCCACGCATTCGTGAAGAGCTTTTAGTAAAAAAAAGGACTAAAAAATGAAGGGAAGATGAAATAATGAGAGCGTACTAGACTGCTTGAGAAAGGAATAAAACTTTTTTCCCCAACCATTTGCATTTATTTTGATCATCTATCGTTCGTGGGAAAAATGCCATCTTAAGCCTGTCGGTTCTGCCCTTGATCGCTTTAATCAGTCTGCCGTCCCGAATGACGCTTCGTCCTGTTCTCCCGTCCCGAGCGAGAGGGAGTAGCATCGACCCTTGTTTTTCGAGTAAATAATAATTTTTTCCCTTCGTTCTACCGCCTCCGGCCATCCATCTTCGGCCCTCCCCTCGTCCTGGGGAGATGTGTGGAGGAGGGATGAATGTGTTAGCAGTAACTTCGCCCAGGACGCGGGATTAGCACGGCCGGATTTTCGGCGGCGCCTCTCTTCTCCCCCCCTCCACGCGTGAGGTTCACGGCGGATATTCACATACGGATTGTCTAGTCCGACCGTGATTAATCCCCCCTATCCATCTAGCCCTCTGTACCTCACTTCACTGCCAAGTCGTGAGTAGAATTCAGGGGACGTTTTATAACCCAATCCTTTTTCATTTTTGGAGAACCAATATTGCGCATTTTTATTTCCCGCATCACTTTTTCAACATTGGCAGTATTTCATGCTTAGGGATAATATGTTTTTATTTACTGGAAGGATGTACCACATCGGTAATATTTTATAGAGGACAGAGTGAATTGGTTTCTATTTATTATTCTGCTGCGCTCACCTTCTGAAATGAAATCCTATCATCTACGATAGCACAATCTACATCTGCCCAATACATTGCAAGCCGCCGCAAGGGTGTGTGGCGGGGGATGTTAGGTGACCAGCCATGCATACACAATGCCAATCATGTCACCCCTACAAGAATACTAGTTTTATTATGCACTCGAAAAATTTTAATCACACGAAAGAAAGTACTTACATGGAACAATATTCAAAAATAGGATATGTATATTCAAATCATGCTGTGGGACAGTTAAAAAGATGGGTATGTTCAATAAAAAAAATTATATGCAGGATATCGGCAAAATGTATACACTACCAATTCTAATTATCTCCTTCATGCCCGCGGTTCTATCTATTCTGATCTCTAACCTTGCGAGGAAAAAACGACATGCTAATCTATCCGTTCATATATCTCCCTGATTTTACGTTTGTTATCTGATCTACCGTTGTAATTTAGGGTCAGTTATATGTCTTTAACATCCTCAGCTATGTAACCTTCCAGGTATGTAACTTTCCTCAAATTAACGCAGTAAATTTAATCTGTATTTAATCCCACTGTCAACTAGTGACTCCTACTCTAATCCTGTCGATCCAAGACGAAATTTGGACGCTGGAATAAATTCCTTTGGTCCCTGAGGAGTCGTAACTGACGTAATTTATGTAGTATGTCAGAGTTTAACTCGCGTGGCTATATTTTACGTTTATGCGGCAAAATTTCTAACGCTGTACTTATAGTCATTCACATTCTTCTTTTATAGAAAATGTTACTCTTTACTCCATCACAGCTAGTGCTTCAGGAATAGAATGCAATGTGACAGTGGATAATGTCCTGCACAAGGAAGAAATTGATTTAAATTTTCATTGGTGGCCCTGATGGTATTTTAGACTTTAACACCCAAGGTCATTTCATGCCGTTAACTCAAGTAAACTCAATCACAGGCGTCCAAGCGCAACATCCATTTCGGTAAGATTCGATGACCCTTTGACCCTACCTTTTTTCCAGGTACCCACTGGGGTAACTCGTTGGCGTTATAATATTATCATCCCCGTAGCTGCAGTCATAGGTTAATGTGAATGGTGAAGGTAACCTATCATTCACAATTGATGGAGCGATGTGAGTGACCGCCTGATGAGTTCCTTTGCCAAGCTCGCGTCTGACCAATGACTTTTCATCCTCCCCTTCCAAATATTCGATGCTATCTCCGTTAACAGTAGAAAAAAACTTGAGATTCAGGTTTCACCTTTTACTCTTCATAGAATCTAACTGATTTTGAACGCAAATGATATCTCATTTAGGCAGGGTGCTAAAAATCAATCAAAAGCGCAATCTATTATCCCGTCTCATCCCGTTAATTACATTTTGGTCATCATCATGATTCTCTGGGTAGAGAATCATGATGATGACCAAAATGGTGGGGTTAGTGAGGCTTCCGACTAGCTTAAATTGAAATTATTTTGTCGCTTTGGATTTCCCTCATTCCCTTTTTCTACTCAAATCGCACTTCACATTTGTGCGTGGAGATTTCTTTCCAGTCGAAACCGCAGGTGGAGGAAATTTTAGTATTGCCAGTGACGTAAATTTCGCTTGAATGCTGGATGGACGTTCGTGAATTATATCACCATCAGCTCCCGTGGCCCCCTTGCCGCCCCTCTCACTCCGGATTCCTATTTTAAAACACGTAGCACTTGACAGTCCACGTTCCCATTTTTTTTTCTCCAGAGGCCAACATTTTTACTTGCATTGCACTTGATGTTGCCGAGTGGAATACATTTTATGCATTTGCTGCGGAGGTGCACCTTTTCGCGGCACCTCATGAGTCCCCGTGACGCTCTGCAAGCACTGGGTGGCACTCCCTCTCGTAAATGTTGGTGACGTCATTAAAGAGTGACCTACTGAGCGGGGTCTATGATAGATGCGCCGTACCCGTTTTGCATGAAAATTCAAAAGGACCTTATAAAGTGATGATTATGCCGGTCCGGCCGTTCCCTTTAGCTGCTTGGTCTTCCGGCTCCACCCTAATCTGAGCAGGTTTCTCGACTCGAAGTGTGACGTGCCATGTTCTCGTAGACTCAATTTACTTCGGTGATTTCGTGGGGGAAAATCAATTCGCAGTAATTTATCCGGGGGTAATTTTTGAACGACATTCTTGCGATATGTTTTTTTTTTAATGCTACTGATTGGTCGCCTTGGTCGATTCTCACTTGCTCTCTAAATGTATACGAACTCGGTCAAAAAGTCACTTGGATGATTTTTCCTATCATGCGTGCGTCGGGAATGTTGGTACATACACTCTTGCCTTCCTTCGCCTGGGAGTTAAGTCACACTTTCTTCGCCAAAATTCGCCACAAATCGACTCTTTCCATCCGTCTTTCTGTTTCGTTACGGCGGGAACTAGTCATTTTACGTCGTCACACCACCCGGATGTTGCGTAGAGGCTCGCCATTGGCACTCACGATGCTTGATTCCCATCGTCTTAGTCGAGCTGACCCATCCCTCGTGCCAACGGCCCATCCCGCGAAATACTGCGACACCTCCTCCTCAATTGCGCCCCATTCCTCCTCCATGCATCCTGTAAATGAGCCATCCCCTCCCGCGCACGATGTCCTTCCTCTTCACTTCCAGCATCCCCTCTACTCGACCGAGCCCCCCACTTATATGTTTCAGTTATAAAGGAGTGGGAGGGAGGATGTGTCCTTGAGGGACGCTGTATTTCGCACTCCCTCCCCATCTCCTTACATATGAATGAAGTTTAAGAGAGGCTCACCACTCTAAGGAGGGTCAACGAGGCATTTAATTCCTTCGTCTGCTAACTCTTTTATTTTATTTTTTTTTCGAGTTTTCACTTTTTACGAGTATCTCTGAGCGTCGAGGGCTTGTGTACGTGTGGGGGTGCAGGTGGATGCCAAAGCTGAAGTTGAGTCGTCGCACCAAACGGATGCTGTAATTTATGACTAATGCGCACTTAATTAATTCTCGGAAAAGGAGAGGTCCTTGCGCGGATTAAAAAGATCGCAGTGGACGTTCCAAAGAGGCTTCCGGTATAAGGAGGTTGTTTCCACGATGAGATTTTTTTTGGCGGAAGAAATGTTGTGCATACTTCCATCCTCACGCTGTAAAATCGAGCTTAAGTACCCGGGTCATACTCCTGAGACAGTCTAGTCCAGCAAAGTTTAATCCATTTTTTAGTTTAGTTTTATTCAGACAGATTTTGTTTCTACACGCATTGGTCAAATTCGACTGCATTGCCACTGGAAGGAGGGTAGCAGGTGGAATAGTTTTCGTGAAATCTTCTTAAATCCTGCGAATAATAATTTTGCTTCCTTCTCTAATTAGGTGAAATTAAAAATATCATTTCACTTAGTTGCGGTTGAAACTCATAACTTGAGGTTGTGAAATAATAAGTCATAGAATTTGAAATACGGGCACTCGATGCTAATTATCCATCTGGTCCTACTTATTACTCACACTTTTTCATAGATTAAATTCAGCTTTAGAACTCCAACAATCAATAACTCCCTTTCCACCATAGATTTCCCCCAATTTAGCATATAATTTTGTTCGGAAAAGCTTTATCTAAAACTTCACAGATTAATTTTGTGGGTAACTGGGAACTTCCAAAAGTACTTTAGAAGTGCTAATGATAGTTTAAAATTAATTATATTTTCATTTATTCAGTCTTGAGCTTCAGTTATGAATAATATTTCTTGGAAATATTACGCTAGATGTACGACAAATGCATGTTAATATTATTTTGGAAGTACTTACTTCCTCAAGAAGATTGAACATAATTTTATTGTTATACTTTGAATATTAATTCAAGATTTCATTATACCACAGTTACTATTTAAATCCTGATAGTATTTAGAATTCTCATGACACTGATACATTCAATGATCTTTTCTAGTATCGTCTTTCTTGACTTACTTGTACGTGTACGGCTTAATACGAGTAGTCTCGTTTTTTCTGTATTTTTTCTCACTCTGATATCACGTGTACGCGACGAGAGTCTTAACTGTAAAATTGCTTTAGTGGGGACTTAGTACAGAAAAACATTACTTGACTCACCGGGCCTTGAGTTTTTTATTTCGTTCCAGCTGAAAGGGGGAGAGGAAATACTTGCAATTGAATTGAAAGCAATGCGTAACAATGAAAACACGAGTTCAATCAGTCTCCTATTTTTCTCGCCATGACTAGAAGTTTTATCGGAATGCCTGCTCTATAGATTGCGCGTTTCAATGGGTCGAAACATGTTCAGATAATATCTAATCTTCCTGATTCATCCTGTGGAGCAGATTTGTCCCTGCAACACCGATGACGTGATGATCACCAGTTCGATGCATTAACTTGCTGTTAAGAAGCTCTTGCTGAGATCGACTATCTTATGTCATTTTCATTCTACCCTCTTATCTGTGACTGGAATATGAATGCGAAAAATATAGTTCTTTTACTACGCATTTCAACTTGTAATCTCTCCGAGAAACTCTCCATTTTCACACTTAAAATTTATAAATTCCCATTATACGTGTGGTGAAAGGTTTTCCATGAATGTGACTTTTCTGAACCGTGAAAGTTGAAAATCTTATCATCATAGAGTTTTTTTAGAAAACACTGATTCTTCACCCATGTTTCACTTTGTACTTTCTGTTAACTCGTTCAAAAGAAATCGTCTGAATGACCAAGCAAGTTGCTATATTTATCACGCTATTCATTCATTTATAAAGCCCTTGTAATCCATTTTTAAAGGAATTCCATGAATCTCTTAATATCCCTGAATAATCTCTAACGGAACATAAATAATTCTTGAAAATGTTTTCTTTTTTAAATTCGCATTAAAGTTATCCAGGTGAATCTCTTAGAAAAAAGACCACAGTGAAATATGCCCAGGAATTAAGAACTCAAGAGAACTGAAATCTCATAATCTTGTCTCTAGGGTGAATATTATGTTAACCCAAGCATATCCAAATAAATATGGTTTTGCAAGAAGCGACCCTATGGAAAAAAGTTAAGGGGAAAGCATTGCCTGTATATAGCTGTTTTAATATAAATGTCAATTCAAAAGAGTAGGAGGAATATTATTTCGTAAAAGCGTGCCCTTGCCATAATAACTACATGACAGCGATTTCGCACAATGGTTTCCTTTTTTCATACGGTTTAACCCTTACAAACCCATGTCCAGTAGTGATACTGCCGCGCACGTGACTGCCTCTTACTTTCCCACACTGGTAAGTTTTTGTGCCTAATATGTCTAAGGAAACATTTGCGGAACTCCGCCTTCTTCCTAATGGATAATTTCAGACTTCGTTGGTGAGCACTACTTAACCTTCTGCCTCTCTACTAGACTTGATGTATCCCACCACACTACGAACTGAATCCTAGTTTCACCTATCATTCAAACCAACCGCAAAATCATGTTATTTTCAGTTAAGATAACTCGCATTTAATCCTATAACAGAAAATAGCTTCCAAAGATTTGGTCTTCGACAAAATTCAATGCAAATGGCTGCAATGAGAAATGTATGCATGTCTGGGTTTGCCAAAAAATTCTCACCGTGCCTTGGAGCATGGAGATGGTCCAAAGCAAACTCTCGTCTTAGGTTTTGAGTTCGCTTCGCTTCCTTAGCCTTTAGGCTCGTATTAATGGTCATCCCAAACTCGGTGTCTTTTACCACCACAGCCACATTAGTCCGCCTGAAGGTTTGTTTGCTATACAAGGGTAGAGCTCACTAAATATACATATACGTATCACCCTATACTGCATGTAAAAATCACACATTAACTGGGTAATGTGGGAGATAGTTTCCTTTCCCTGTGCTGCCAGTGGTTTCCCATGAATATCTGGTGGGGCCAGGAAAATTACGCAGCGTTGTTGAAGCTGAGGGTGTCCAGCAGAGTAACCAGGAATCGAACCCTGATCTCCAGAGCTGTTGCCCAACTCTTTACCAACTGAAATACCACGCCACCGTGAGTCTCTTAGTGGTCAATAACAAAAAATTCATGAAGAATGATTTAACTTGAGAGAATCTCACCAACTCTATATTTCCATCACTGCGGGCACGGGCTCAAGAAGACTTAACTTCTGAGAGACGGTGATTAATTGAATGGACTTTTAATTCCTCAAGCAGAGAGTCTAAGGGCCGCCGATCTACCGGATGCGAATTGTAAACGACCTCCTTACCCTCCGCAGAGTGCGCCATTAATTTCCCACCCGTGACCCTCCGTCGCGATTGCCTGCATATCCCCTCACCCCCTTTCACACCACCGCCCTCACCCCCTCATCCCTTTTCCCAAGAAAAACGTCGCCGAGGCGCGGGGTTCATCCCTCACGCGGCCACCCCGCTGGTCCGAGGGTCACCTCGCGCGTAATGGCGATTCGCCCAGGGGGGCTTCCTGAGGGAGGGGGACGCTTTTGAGAGTCGGCGAACCGCCTTCCCATCTTCAGCTGCTCACCGCAATCCCATCCGTGCCTTTTTTCTCCTTCCCATTTGTGCAAGGGTGCACCAAGGAGGCGAGGGGACAAAGGCTAGGGGGGAGGGGGTACTTTTTTCTTTTTGTGGTCTTGGGACGACGGGTCGGGCTCATGTGAGAGATCGCGCCTCTGCATTTCCTTCGCCATCAGGTAAGCCCTGCGTGACGCCACTATTAGTTTTAGAGTTAATAATATGCTGGCTCTTTTCTCATCTTGCTGTGGATGTCATTTCCCAGAAAAAATATGGCAGGTGTGGAATTATCAACAATTGGCACTCGCGGCCGGCGTTCAAGGAATAATAAAAATTCTCTCTGAAACTACTTAATATTTACTAATTCTGTTGAGCTCAGTAATCATGGCGGTGGTATCCTGGCTTGTTTGCCAGAAGTTATCGGGTTCCAATCCTGCCTCCCAGGTATTTCATCTACTAAGGTTATCGGGTGAGATTATCTTCAACTCACTCGGTGGTTGGCGTCCTTACTCCCGCCGCCACGTGCCCTTGTGCTGGGTGGTCGTGTAGATAAACGTGTAGAGCTAATGTATTTGTGAATTGTCCGTCCTTCATGAGTAGAATGCAAATTGTAATTAGTAACCGCGATGCACGTGAGCACGCTCTATTTAATTTATCTTTATTTGTCTTCTTAGTGCAGCTAGTTGAGTAGTATTATACAGCAGTACAGTACAGTCTGATATTCGTAATGTGGGTAACGGATGTTGCATAAATGGCGTCCCGTCGCACCCTCTTCACTCGCTTTTTCGGTGGCTCCCGGGGTGCCATGTATATGTATGTGGAAGCAGAATGGCCGGTGACCTAGCACCCCCTGAAACACGTTCTTGTGACGGCTTACGGAGTAATTTTCGTGTATGGTTTTAGATGGACTATAATCTTAACCGCGGGTGAAACTGGAACGAAAATCTACGGCTAATTTTACTTAACTGACGTTTATAAGGTTTTTGGAATGTCTCGTTCGCGGGTAGATTGAATCAAGGCATTAGGAACGGACTTTTTCAGACAGTCTGTTATATTGGAAGACAAACGGCGAAGTTTTAAATATGGGGGATGAACATAGGAAGTTACAGCGAGAGGTATGAAACCGGCAAGAAAAGTGAGTTGAGTAAAATCATTTAGTGGTGTTAAAGGCTATGATAAAAGGGATAATATTGGCCAATCGAAGGAAGAGAAAAGGCTTTTCAGATATTATGATGGCATCCAATGAAGATAAAAATAATTTAGGCCAAATAAAGTGAACTTTTCGTGAGACTGGCAAGGTTACAGTCGCTATCGATCGTACGAAACCTACTAAAGGTAGGTTTCGTACGTTCGTAGAACATAGCTCGAATGAAATTAATGAATGAGTTCCACTTCTGGTATTTTGACATTACCTATATCCTTGGTTTGCCTATTCGAAAGTGCAGAATGGACGTTGAGGATCCAAATTTATTAGTTTAGTGATGCACCTTTGCTCCGGATTTCCATTAGAAAAACACTCCTTCCAGGACGTCCGGAGCGTTATATTTGAATCCTTGGATCCCCTGCTTAGCAGCCCAAAGCAATCAATATAAGCGAACCACAAACATTTCCTCGCATTGATCCCGGAATCTCAAAAAAAAACTTCTCGCGGAAGTTTGTACTGAATGTAATTTCACCCATCGAGGGCATCGATTCGATTTGAGCCCACAGAACAACATCGGCGACGGTTTCCTTTCGGGAACCGGGGAGTGTGGGCAGACGGCGCCGCAGGCGTGGAGGGGGGAGGAGATCCCAAGCTAACCTTGAGGTTCACTATATCCCTTTCTTCCCCCAATGCCCGCTCTATCCCTTCGCGGTGCATTCGACGTATAGGCTTTTTTGATTAAAATCAGCGCGGCGGAGAAGAGCAACGGCGTTGACGTGAAGGGAGCAAAAGGCTCTGAATCTGAGGAGGAAAGAAGGAAAAAGGTTTGAGTTATTGCTGGAACGCAGGACGCTTGAAGGTCTCACGAGAGGGAGTGAATAAATCTTTTTGATTTTTTTTTGCCCGCACCGAGAAGAATGTTCTGGACCCTAGGAATTCATACCCTCGCCCCACCTTCTCCATCCCATCGACCCTCTGGTTCCCTTCCGCACCCTTGCACCGATTTTGCGGGGGAAAAAATGCCCCGAGGGATTCCGGTACTTGGACCATTTTTCGTATTCGCTTTACATTTCCTCTTATTTCCATCTGGAATTCATTACTTCCCTTCACTATTATCCAATCCATCATTCAAAGCCGCCTCTCCCATCATGCCAGCCGTTAAAAGTGAATAACTTGGCTGTAGGTTTGACTGTGAAAATAACATATTTTTTCGACACTCAATATATCTGGTCGGGTTAGAGTGGTGTGGATGTACCCGTTAAAATAATCACCGGACTATTATCATCGAAAACAGTCGGGAGGGTGATAGCAATCGCCGGATTCATTTTCGACATCAAATTGAACAGCAGCCTTGTCTCATTATTTTTGTCATTTATCCGACGGTGTATATTGAAGTACTGCTCTCCAGTTTTCGCGAATTTCCATTTTTAATAATACACCTGGTGGAGCTTTTTTTTGGGGATTCGAATAAACAAAATTCTGTGTCCGAGTTCAGTTTCGCCTTACACAACAGTAATAAATGTCGATTCACCTTCCGAGAGGAGGGAACTGTAATGGAAGGGAGATGTCACAAATATTGTGTAATTCAAAAGAGCGTATAATAATCGAATCGCAGAACCTCCGCGGGATATAAATTAAATAATGTTTTTTAACTTTATTTCTTCGCGTGATCATCCTTAAGGGAATCGAAAATCGACACTTGCAAGTTTTATTTCAGTACTTTCACTGAATTTTATTAAGATATGCTTTAATGTTAATCATAACACATGCGTAAAAACCTTCACAAGCTCCATCCGCTGGGAGAGGCGAAGAAAAATTATCACTACATCATTACATCTACAAAATAATCATTTTAAATTTATTTTTAGGTTCCTAACTACGATCTCGTACTCTAACTCGTATCTTTCACTAATTTATTCCAGACTACTATTATCACTGCATGTTTCTTTCCCCTCCGTTTTAACCGTTAAATATTTATATCATGTTCTTCGATCCGTGAGGAACCATTGAGATTTTCTTGAATGCATTTTACCAGTACTTTTCTCGGCTTGCCTCTTTCTCTCAAGCTGTGTTTTCTTCTCTCAAGTATCTCTTACGTGATTTGACTGTGATCCATTCTCTCAATTCGACCATACCGCCGTAGTACTTCGTTCATACCTGCCTATTGCAGGTGCATCAAATCCGCCTTCTCTCTGAGTTGACCCGTTAATAACTCACCCTATCTCTCATATTTTCATCCCAAACGCTCCTCTAGGTCCCAAAGGTACATACTGAATTTAGTCCACATTTCTAGTTATCTTTGCATAAATAGTAACTATATTGACATATAATTTTATTATGTTGACTTGCATTACTTATATTAGAGATATTTCAGGAGACACCATACCTATTCAACCTTCCTACCTCAACACCCCCGATGTGGTTGAACAAACCCAAATATTGTGGGAAATATGGTCTTCGTGATGAACCCAATTTACGTAGAATATGTTCCTGAACGTTTGTGAGGGAGAAGATGAAAGAGAGAAAGGGCGGAAGATAACTGGAACATTGGGTAAATTTGCAAAAGCAGTCGAAAGGGTATTCAACCCAGTGAGTCGGAAGTTAGAATATCGAAAGGAACTGGCATCGCTCTCACTTTTCCCATGGAAATTTTGGATCGCTCCGTGGATATTTGCATGTACACTCGATGTAACGTTGAAACTTTCACCTTTCAGTTCATTCAAATGAGCGTATCAGCATTTTCGGCACCTCGCGGAAGGATTTTCGCCCGGGAAGTGAAAGTGCACCGCGATGCCGTGCCCATCTCATTCGCTTCCATCCCCACTCCCTTCTTTCCCCGCCTCCTCCTCCTCGACCCCCCGTACTCTCCTTCGTACCCTCGTGGCCCATCCCGACAAGCAGCCCCCGTCGACGGAATGCGTTATTATGCGATAAGTTTTTTTCGCTTGGTTCGCTCCCCTTTCCGGGAGGACACGTCCCGTGGGAGACGATGCCACGCCCCCCCACACATACTCACCTCTCTTTCCCCTTCCCCCCGCAACCATTTCCATCGATGTGGGAGGGGGAGGAATGGGATAGGCAGGAATGGCCCCTTCCTCTAAGAGGGGCGAGTGAGTGGTGGTGATGGTAGTGGAGGGGTCACCGGGAAGGGGGGGAGGGGGTTGGTGTGTGTTGGTACTGCGAGGATAACGCGCTTGTTGTGTGTCCATGTGCTATTTTCTCGCTCCCAACGGTCCTCCTCTTTCCGTTCTCACCCGCCTCACTCACTCCCTCCTATCTTCTGGAAACACCGCCACCCAACTCGGCCCCCGCGTCCGTTGCTTCCCGCCCCACCACGCCTTCCCGTCCCTTTCAAACATTTGGGGGGCCAAGGCTCCCTTCCCTTCCTCTCCACCTAACATCCCTGAGAATCCTTCAGGACTAGCTCACTCCCCCTCTCCCCCAGAATCTCACGCTCCCTCTTCTTCGTCCCCCCCTCCGGCCCATCGAACCTTCTCCTCCGCTCTCAAAAGGTCGGCGGAATAATTCGTGCGGAAGGAGGAATGACTCCTCTTCAGTGCCGCCGCCACCCATCGCACACGGCGGACCAGCTGCACTCCTCGTCTCCCTTCCCTCGCTCTCTCCATCCCGCCATTCTCCCCCACCTCTCTCCTGCGGGAGGGTATTGCTGCTGCTGTGTCCTCCTCATCACCTCTTCCATGCGCATCCTCCCGCTGACCAACTCCTCAATCTCCCGATTATTCCTCCCTCCCTGCCCTCTTGTCCCACCTCCCGTCCCTCTGTCCTCTTCCCCTCCCTTTCTCTCTCTTTACTCCCTCCCTTTGAACTTTCAAGGAAACCATCAAAGGCAGTCCCGGATGTGTATTTTGCCAGCAGATCGATTCCTTTCCGTTACGTGGATCCTGTTCGTTATTCTGACATGATATTTCGGATGGATACAGCGCCGTCACGCATAGCTTTCATTCGTAGGAAGCGATTTCCATAATCGAATTTTTGGAATATATAGTATAAAAAAAAATTCAATTAAATCGCTAAAAGTAAACATTTATCCGTTCAGTGAATTGAGTTACATTATTCATGATTGATGTATTCTTATTATTATGTGCATTTGAACATGATTAAATATTGTTTTGTTATAATATAGAGGACATACATTTTTATTTGGATACACCGATGTAATCGAATACAGTGGTTGATAGGAAAAATTTAGAGAGGGTAGTGCGAATGAGGGCGCCCTTTCTTCCCCCCACCCCCCGCCATATATAATGAGGTATCATTTCGTTATTTGTTGCCACCATGACTAATTATACATTTTAACGGCGGAATATTCCCTGTTTCTTTGGAGTTTACGCAGTTGTGTAGGAGATGTAATCTACCCCTACTAGCTATAAAATGCGAGGTTGAACTTGTACCAACACATCCATAAGGATATCAAAGGTCAAGTTATTGCTTAGCGATTAACTTCTCCGAGTTCTCATGCCGCTCGTGTGTTAGAAATTTGTTCCCAAGAACGTTTTGTGTTTAAGCTTCTTACCTGAAGTAAGTAAGAAGTTTTAATGCCAGCAAATCTTCGTGGCATTGGTCCTAGAGAGTAACTGTAAGATTGGTTTAGTGATAGCGCGGTCTCAGGTTGGATTCTCAAGAACATTGGCGATATTAAGGAGTCTCAAAGTTTTTCAGCTTTAGGAAAAATAATATTTTCTGATGTTTCCGGAACGAGGCACCGGGAAAAGTTGCTCCTACACCAAAATTTACCATGAAACAATGGTGAGAGACAGCAGTTTCACTATACGACACTAATGGCTTAGATCAATAAAATCTTGCCGGTATCAACCGCCGATGCTGTGGGAGAGTGTAATCACGGAATCGACCGCAGCACTGCGGTAATGAAGGCAAAGGTAAACCACCACAGGAATGTTGCGAGGGTATCCTTCCCAGTAAAATATTCCAGAGTTAAAATAGTCAGTCCCCCAATCAGATCTCCGAGTGGGGACTACTGAGAGGAGAGCATCAGTGAAGGAGGGCAAAATCAGGATGTGGGGGATCGAGATGGTGCGGGGGCTAACGTACTGGCTTCCCACCCTGAGGGCGCGGGTTCAAATCCCGGCGGTGTTGAATATTTTTCAGAGGTATCTCGATCCCTACTTGAGGTGCTTTGTGGAGGGCACTTTGAGTGAGTACGCCGTCCGTCGGATGGGACGTTAAACTGCGGACCCCTTGGCGCCATTCGTAAAGAGCAGGCTAATGCCGACGCCGGGTTTCTCTCCACCCTTCATCCTCTCCCGTCCATCCCCTATGGCGCAAATGACCTTAGCTGTCGGTCGCCTCCCCTTAAAACTATTAAAACTACTACTACTATCAGGATGTGTGGAACGTTAGTAGGAGTGTGCCGGACGTTGGAAAACGCTGAGATGGGGATGGATAGGCTGGGGGATGGCCAACCTGGAATTGAACGAGATTGAGTGGGCCGGCGAATTGTGGGACGACGGATACAGGATGATGTATTCAGGAGACGACCATAAGATTGGAGAAATCGGAACCATAGTCCTAGAAGGAATGGGAAAGAAAATTCAAATAGTGATGACAATGCAATGGGAGCATCTGGGTATAAGGTTAGAGGGAAAACCTACGGACACAGTGCTAGTGCAGGTGTACGCATATATGCCCTCGTTCAGCCATTCAGAATGGAAGTGAGAAGAAGTGTCCGAACGAATGGAAGAGGCTTTAGGAGGAGTAAAAGGGATGGAGAATCGCATTGTGAGAGGAGGCTGGGACTCTGTGGTCGTTGAGGACCGAGAGGGAAGCAGTGTGGGACAGTTCGGATTGGGAAAACGAAACGCTATGGGAGAAAGACTGAAAGAAACGTTCAACATACCCCTTGACAAACATAGAAGGAATAAATGAGACTAGCATATTAGAGCGTTGAAAGGAATGAAAGACTATTATAACGGTAGTAGCAGATGGGCACATCATAATTAAGGCGGGGAAATCTAAGCGACAATGGTTAACAGTTCAAATAAGAAAATTCATCGAGGCAAAAAAGAAAAAAAAAAGAATCTAAGCAATGAAACCAAGCCAAGTAAAAACCCTTTTCAAGAAGTTGCCGAACCAAGTTATACGATATATCAAGAAGGCCAAGTACAAGTGGATAATAAGTTTGTTAGAGGAAATTAATGACAATATGAATAAAGGGAACACGGGGAAAAAACAAAATCCTACCATGTTCAAGATGCTAATGGAAAGTATAGTACTGAAAGATATATACATAGGGAAGAGATGAATAAAGCATTAAAGAAGTTTGCCAATAGCCCAAATCACTTGAAGGTGACACAATTAAAGATGAACTCGTGATATTAGAAAACGAACCGGGTCCGGAGATGTTGGGAAGCGAATTCGTAGGGAACCGTGAAAGACTTGAAGAACAACAAATCGCTATGAGTCTACAAAATAAAGGGAGAAGTAATGAAGGCACTCAGGGTCAAAGCAAATGATGCTTTTTTAGAATAGTCAAACAACTACGATAGTGGAAATCTATCAGAGGTCTTCGAGAAGAGTGTAATGTTTGTAATACTGAAGAAACCAAGATGAAATAAAGGCGCAGGGCACAGAACATTGCGACTGTCTCAGGCATAAGAAATGCTAACTGAGATAATTATCCAAAGAACTGAATGAAGGATAGAAGAAAGCCAATCAGGACTCAGAAAAAAACAATAAGCAAAAGAGGTATTACTCAGCTTGGGGATATTGTTCAATAGAATGATACACGAAAACAAGCTATTATGTGTGTCATTCGTGAAAGAGGCTCAACAGCGACGAATAGAACAAGGTGTTCAATATAAGAGAAGCTCTTGGAATAGACTACAACGGCAGAAGAATACGTAATCCATCGCCTTTAAAAAAATCAGGCAACAATTATTTAAATGATAAATTGAAGGAAAAAATAAGCCAAAATAAGCGCAGGATTTACCATATACAAGGATGCAACCTCTCGCCAGCACTATTCAACATGCATCAAGATGATGCAATAAAAGAATCATATAAGTTGGGCATCAAAGAAGTCAAGGCGAATGATGAAGAATTAACGTGTTCCGGTTCGCAGTCGGCACCGCAGTAGTAGCAGAAACGCAAGAGTTCTTTCAGGTAAATTTAAATGCTATGGACCAAGTACTTGTGGAATCTAATATCAGCATCAACGATAAGAAAACTAAAACCCTTGAGTGTGGAAAAGAAAAACTGAAGACAATTACCATAATTCGAGGAGTGAAACAATAGCACTCATCTACCTTGGCAGCAGTATGAGTTGAGATGAAAGAAGTTCGACCGGCATCAAGCGAAAAATAGCCCATCCTAAGAATACCTTAATGGAGAAGGTTCAATTACTCTGTCTAAAGAACCTGCGGTTGCAAGCAACGAAGCAGTTCGTCATAACGTTCGTACTGAGCATGGCACTTTATGGATCGGAGACATGGAACATTAGAAGCCATAGGAAGGACAATAGACACATTTGAAACATGTTGCTGCAGGATAATGCTGGAGATAGACAAAAGAGGAGCGAGGGAGTGTATAAAAGAGCAGAAGATGAAAGAACCAAATGTAGAATTCTGCGTTAAAGAAGAACGATATGCATGGGACACATTTTGAGGCATAATGAATTAGTTAGAAACATAACAGAAGGGGACATTGAAGGGAAGATTATTCCGCGAGGGAGACCAATAGATAAGCATATGGAATATTTCAAGAAGGACGTAAAACAGAAATGCTGTGAGGGGGTGAGGGAAATAACACGGAATAGAGAAGAATGGAGGGCTGCAGTAAGCCAATATTAATATTGAAATGCTGAAGATGATGACCAGAAATAAAAGAGTATGGGGGATAATTATTTTCTCTTATCTTTGGAGCCAAGGAATATTAATTTTGCCGCACGTATAAACAAGTTTTGTGTCTATTCCCCCACGCCGAATTTCGTCCCTGCCCCGAATCCCTTTTACCAAAGACGTCCTTTCCGTCGTCCTCCTTTATTCCTATTTTATTCGTGGCGCAACGAGTTCAAGGAGCGTGCAACAACTCCTCTCACAGCTGCGCTTAAAGTTTTGCTCGTCATTCCAAAGGGCCACTCCCTTAATAAGTATTTACTGGAGTATGAGCGAAACGAAGGGCTTGTGGGCCAAGTTCGTGAACCTCAAAATGAGTTTTATTAATGGACTCGTGACCGAGGTCTAGGAGAAAGTGGATAGTGTGTGGAGCCGTATGGGCTCTATTCATTTCCCCCGGGTATTTAACTGCGAGATTAATGGGTCCAAGAATGGAGCAGTCCGTATGGGTAGCTGGGTATTATGGTGGCGAGTTATATCTTAGACTTGCCCCTTTCATTCGACGGGAGAGAATCTGACGCGTCAGCTTCTTTTAAATATCTCAGTCCAGAGGGAATATTTATGTTCATGTGAAAAATCATTGACCTTAATTGGTGAATTAAATTGAGGAATCGAAAGTTTCCTCGATGAGAAGGCACAGCACAATGCCAGCCATTGTGTATTGTTATGATATTGCTCTCATTTGAAGTTTGACGATCTTTTTGGTGTACTAAATGGCCGAAAGTATGGAAAGCAATGGAAAGGGATTATTGTACAAAGCGGGAAAATAAACCCTAGGGCGAACCCTGTAACACTGTAGCCGTTCGGAACCCAAGCTTTTAAGCAAAGAGAAAACTACGTTTCTACGTACTTACTCCATCAATTACGTACAGTGACTGTATAGAGCATAGAAATGGGTTTCCAAGGGAAAGCTTGTTAATGTTTGGGCCAGTCACAATGGCTAAAAACTTGTGTTCTCCTCAAATTAGCCTTTTCTCTGCGCGTGTGTCGGCTCGATTTAATTTTAATAATAGAAATGTCTTTATAATCTCATTATTTTTATTTTTCTGTTACATATTCCCCCCACAGAAAGTTCATGAACCCGCTAAAAATAAAATGAAAGTTTTACTCAGCAAATACTAACAGATTTTAGGAAAATCGGACATTTTTCACCGTTCGGTCAGAAATCAGAAATATAAGCTACCTGCATCTACTGAGTACTTATTAATTTGACGCCAGGACGTGTGACGGGGATGTTAGGAAACTAGCCATTTATTCATAAATACAAATATATACTTACACACGTGCATTTTAAAACGTAAACACACATATACATACCTATATATGTACATCCTAGCTGTGGTCGAGTGAAACTTTAAATTTCGCTTTTTGAATTCAAAATGTAGGGGTGCTTAGGTTCGATTTGGTTAGAATGTTTATCGTGGAGTTTGTCGGTAATGGCGTCGATCTCAATGTCACTATCTATCCGTAAGATTCCAGTTAATGTGTTTCCCTCTGAGTGATCTTCTTATCCTGTTAATGAACATGTAAAACTAACCCCACTACAGTCGTCAACACGAGGCTTTAGTTTAATGGTGGGTTTGTAATCACTTCATGATAGTTACTAAGCCCTAGAGAGTGTGAACTGTGAATTATTTTCCTTCTGCCACCTTTCGGTTTTCGATTAACTTGTCGCTCAGAGGAAATCGCACCTCGTGGATTCAATGGGCGGATTTATTCTAGAATATCACTCGAGATTTGAACCTGGGTTCCTCCGATGTGTATCCGAACGTTATTCACTTTGGTTTAATTTTAGCGTCTTACTTCATTCGCCTAGTTTTTAATCTGTGCATGTTTTTTCAGTCGTGTCTTAATTAAGACGAGCTATGCCAATTAAGAAGAGGTTATATCAAAGAATGTTAGCAAGCTCGAGTTCGTCCATTGTTTTGAGCCCCGCCGTTGAGACATTTTTTAGCCCCCGTGATCGTCTTTTTAGAGAAGAAGAAAAAAAACTCGGCAATGCCATTTCCGACAACGAGCGGAGGGTGTTCTCACGGGGAAGTGCTCATTTCGTCCCCGACGCGCAACAGGACTACCCTGCCTCCCTCCCTCCCCCTCTCCAACTCTCACCCGGATTCTCCAGGAGGATCCAGGCTCCGAACGCGACTAATTGTTCTTCCTTTTTCCATCCTCTTTTCCCCCTTTCTCTGAAATACTTCCACTCCATTCCACGTCTTCGTCTCCCTCCCCTCAACGTCTCCTTCTCGCCGAGAACCTTCGCATTCCCCTCCCTCATCCACTCTCCCTCGGTGTATAAATGGATAAAAAGGTTTATTTTTACGCAGTCAGGGACTGATGCGCCTCTCAATCCCCCAGTGAGACGCCCACCTCCGGGCTCGCCTTTAGCTGCCTATAGCTCAATTTTTTTTGTCGCCTTCTGGTCGTTTCTGTTGGATTTCAAAGGTCATGAAGGGAAGGCGGTAAGAAAATGCCGTTATTCTTACAAGAAAGGTCGTATAAAGTCGAAAGGTGCTTCCCTTGGGCGGAAATTGAAAAATAAAATGTCTTCCGTAACACATAAAAGGGTGTCTGAATAAAATTTCTGGGAGTTCCCAACTAGGATGAAGGTGTGGTAGGTTTTTCGGAGGTGACGAAAAATAACAGGGATATGTTTTGAATAGATTGTCACGCGATAATGGATCGATATTTGCTGCCACTGAAATGAGGCTTCATTTACCACGATTCTCGCTCGTATCAGAAGATCAGGACCAAAATTTACTTCAGGCACGTTTAGTTTCAGTAAAAGGGAATGAAAAAATGAACAGATGTGGGTTTTGAAAATTGTATCGCCGTAGGGTATTTTAATTTGATAAAAATGCCACGACGATATTCCACGAAAGTGAGTTACATTTTCATTTTCCCCAATTGGAGTTGCAGAGCTCAGTTACCCGCGGGCCATCAGTGTTGCTTGACACCATCTTGAAGCCTCTATTCAGTGCTTTGATCTTTTTAGAGTGTCGCCTGTTAATTATCGATGAATATTTGTCTGTAATGAGTGCACCACACGCGATGGTCGCATGGCGCCATGATAAATGGTTTCAGGGTTAGCATTGGCTTTCTCTTTTGCCTTTCCGGGTTGTTAGAGCGAACGTAATGGACACAGTTTATCACTTGTCCCTAAACACTCGTTAAATTTAAACCGCTCTCTTATTTATGAAAAGCCTATCCTGCTCCATACTTCCTGTTCATTTTAGTACGAATTTTGTGTTTTTCTTTATTGACTGAATTACTGTCAGCGTAGTTCTCACATCGTTGACGGCCTGCCCACTTTGAGTCGCAATTCTTCATTAAACATCTATCGAGTATTGAAAATCATTGCATCACAGTCTCACGGCGTGCTGTAGGTTATTTTTTTTTAAGTAAGCAGGTTCGACGGTATTTTTCCGTTCGACCGCTCTCTCTTTCTCTCTCTCTCCGGTAGTCTTTTATGATTGTGTGCATGCAGTGGGTAATGCCTGCGTCCTTCTTCATGTTTGCACGCGAGGATTCTTCTGCCCTCAAGTCCAACTCCCACCACTCCTTCCCGCATCATCCCTTCCCGCCGACCACCTGCTCCTGTCCGCGTCCACTTCTCCCCCTCCACCCGCACCACTCACCTCCCCCATCGTTACCCTCCACCGCCGCGGTCCTATTTTATTTCCCTCCACTCCCACTCCGAGTCCTTTGATCTCAGCCGTAAGATCTCTCTCTCTCTCTCTTTCACTCCATCTTCAGCGGTGACCGATGCGAGATTTCCCATCCCCCGCCTGGAAATGTACGCGAGCCGGCACGCTTTGTCCGTGAACTGGGGGCGGCGTTGGAGTTTGTGCGTCTAGGGGCTAGGAGGCGGTGTGGGGATGGCAATGTCCCCGCTCCGTCTGATAACCGTCGCTGATGGGGTTCCCAGTCGAACTTTTGATCACGGTGGGAAATAGTTATTTTATTTTCTGAATCCCCGGTAGCAAACGAGATGTTTGGCCTCTCGCTTTGTGCTAGCGGTCGTGATTGCCCCCATTCCGCCGGACCTCCCGCCGTCGTATTCGCTCTTGTCAAAGGCGGGCTGTCTCGGGAACGAGATGCCGTTCCAATTTTGATCTCCCTGCCGTGCGCTGTTGTTGTGCGTCAAAAGTTTCCTCTCCCGAATTCGGAATCTCTCTCTTCGATGAATTACGTATTTGAGTTCACACGATCTTCCGATGGCAAAGAAATCCAATTAAATTGCTATGAGCTCGCTCTTAAAAATCTGGACTGAACGCTATGGGCGGGGGGGGGGAGTTCAACAGAGCGACGGAGAATGCCAGTTCCATGCAGTCCCCAGGTTTTCTCTCGGGAATATACTTCCCATATTTATTCCCAGGAAAATTCTAATCATCTCCGCAGTTATAGTTACCTGTTTTTGTCTAGAAAATCTGTTGCACTCTCACAAAACGCTCTGGGGAATGCCACTCGAATAAAAAAAACAATATTCTCGGAAGAAATGGACGGATTATGCTCCCATTCCTGTGTGTTCGCTTGCGAATCATGTAACATTTAAGCTGAAAGCTTTCTCGGGGTTGCGCTTTAAACCGCCCTTGAAATATTGCTCCGAGCAATAATTGCATTTTAATGTTTTCCGTGTATTTCCTCATTCACTCTGCGATTACGTTCACCTCGCCAACACATTGTTTTCGTCAAGGGCTTACGGCGTCGCCCTTATGCAGTAAATCACCTGGGGATTTTCGCCAGCAACCCTTAAGCGAGCTCAATTGCCTGTTATATATATTATCCCCTACTCCCTTCATCACTTCTTACACGGGCCGTTGAGTTTAATGGAGGTTTATCCTTTGATGATCTAGTTGTTTCCCTCATGCTTAGCGTTAATTATCAGCGAAGCCACGCATAACGACGCGGGCTCAACTCCAGTGCGCCGGGAGAAGCATCTGCAAGTGGGTGTGGCGCATCGCATTCCGAGACTAAAAGCCCTCCGTTGCAAATATTTAGGTGTTTTTTTCGCGCAGCAAAATTGCTCTGTAACCCGACCACCATAGACGGTGAGGAGAGGAGTTCGAAGGCTTTCCCTCCTGCATCACAGCATCGCGTTGGCGTAATGGAGATGTAATGATCTCCGCTAACATTCGCCACGTGGGGGATTGGGTGTTGGGGGCATAGAGAGCCGGGGATGGAGGGACGGGTGTAGAGGGGGCGAATGTGTGGTGTCGGGTTTGGGGAGTTAATTTCGGCGCGCACATATTCGCCTACCCCCGCAGCTCACAAATCCCCTGGCCCCATGCAGTCACCCCTCCGCTCGCCACGTTCCCTCCCTCAGCCCCCGCACTCACCCCATCCATCCAACACACGTCCGCTCCCCTCCCCCAACGTCATAATTGAAATTTATCCCCGCCAGGCCCCTTCGGAAATTTCGCATTCCGGGGTGCCACCCTAAAACCAACTCAACCCGTATTCAGTCTTCACGGGGGAGGAGGATTGGGGGGTGGCGGAAGGGTCGCGGTGGTGCGTCGTGGTAGGAGTGCGTATGAGCGGGGGTGAACAATGAGTTTTTTGGGGGCCCGTGAGGGTGAAGATTGGGGGGAGTCCTCAGCTCAGCGGCTCCCCTCAAACCCCTTTCCCGCCTCATTAGCGCCCCCCTTACTCCCCCCCCCACTCCTCTTCCCGTATAAGAGCGCGGCCCGCCTGATGCTCGCATTCGGGGCGAAAGGACGCATTATTATTACCCCTCCTCTAATCCCACCCCCTTCACTGGAGGAGCCGCGCTGGATAACGATTTCGCCTCCTCGCGTTTCAAGGTCCCCGGATCGATTTGAGGATCCCCTCCAGGCTATTATTATCTGACTCCCATTTCAAATCATCAATCGTTATTGGCTCCGGGCGGGACGGAATGGAATATTTCATATTGGATGAATTCCATGGTAGGAGCAAAAGGAAACTGCGTTCCGTCCTTGAAGCAGTTCTTTCGGGAAGGCACAGCCGTGGAGGAGACATAAAGGGAGGGAGTGTATTGGCAAAAGGGAGGGTAGAGAGCGAGAGACTACGTGGAGGCATACGGGAGCAATCTCATGGAATCTGCCGGTCAGTCAAAATTGGGACCCTTCTTGATCGGCTTAATGATTCTAATGATTGATCTTCGTATATTTAATTCAATGAAAAATTTTTCACGACCTGAAGGATCGGGGGAGTTTCGCCAGGGATCCGAATTTCTTGCGGAGATCGTTTTCTCACCTCCCAAGTCACTCTTTCGCTGTTTTTCATGTGTGATTTTTTAAGTTCCCCCTTAACTAGACGTATTGTTTCCCTTCCAGTCCATTCTCTCTACACATAGGTTTTACTATATGTCGTTTGAAATGTCTGCTGAATCCTCGGCACACCTGCAGTCCTTGCGAAGGGCATCAATTATAGACCTCACCGCCGCCGACGGCTTCCAGTTTCGTCGGCGCACTCCCATCAATCATTTCCACTCTCCCCCCCCCCTCCCCGAACTCACCACGACCCCGAGCGATGGAGCCTGGCCGTCTCTCATCCCCTCACACCCTCTTTAGTTTTTTCCCTTCTTTTCCGCTGTAGATATTGTCAATCGGCGCTCCCGCTTCGGTCCCTAACCCATACATCTCCCGCCGATAACTAATTCCTCCTCCTCAATTCGGCGCTGTTTTTTCGGCTTTTCCGACAGCAAGGCAGACGACGCCGACCTACCCTTTCGTGAAGCCCCCGCTCCTCCCCTGTCTCCCATTCACTTGCCTCGTCTTTCACTCCACCCTGGCAAGACAATCTCCTTTCGTGCAACCCGTGTCATTGAATTTTTATCCACGAGTTGCGTCTGTGTATGGTTAAGTTCGTTTATACACATGGATTGACGGAAGTGTAATAACGCGCATCCTTCTATTCGTTCAATACTTCGAAGGTTCCAGGAGAACGTCATTAGTGAGTCGATTGCTTTATGTACCTTTTTGTATTCCGTGAAAATTGTTCAAACTCTTGAGGGCGGCTTTACGCGGTTAATATTTGATGGGGTTTGCGCGGGGGAGGGTGTGCGGATAGGTTTAGTATCTTGCGTGCATTCGCACCGGGGCACGTCGAATGGCGGAGCCCTTCGCTCCCCCTGCCGCGCCTGTCTGATCACCTTACCTCTCCACTCCTGTTCCATTCTGCCCACTCGTCCTTCGAGTCCATCCTCCCCCTTCAATGGACACCCACCCCTCCCTCCTACACCAAGAATGTCCATAGACGGCCATTCCGTAGAATTTCGGCTTGGGGGAGGAAGGAGGTGGCATTCGATGTTATTTATAGACTCCGACCTCCCTCTCACGTCTCGGAGACCCACCCTCCTCCCAGCGCCTCTTTCTTCTTTTATCGACTTACTCGATCTCGTTCGCCCGCCGGCCGCGCGAGATACAATACGCTCGGATGTGGGCGTCGATTCGTTGATTTCCCAGCTCAAGTAGCTGGAAATGGGATTTGAATGGACGCTTCGACGTGAATAATTCTTCGAAGTCGTCTGGGAACTACAGGACGTCGTCCTCTATACACCTGCTTGTTCAAGTTGTTCACAAAGGGTTTTCTGGGTGGGATTTGTTTTTCGCTGTTATCAAAACATTTGGGCGAGATGAATTTGCTTACATACCCTCACGATCTTACCCTGAAAGACTGGACAGTCCACGTCTTTCCGTCTAAATTTTATTTTTAATTCATATCAAAAGTAGAAGCAAAAAAATAGCAGTCCTATTCATCAGTTACCGCTATTTCGAGAGTAGATTTTCGCATTCGAATTTTAAATCTAGATGGCGAATTGTTGACGATAATTAAGTGATTTTGGGTAAGCTAATTCCCCTTACATTATATTTATATACCCTAACATCCCTGGGTAATCAGTTGGTCATGCTTATTGTTAATCATTGCGTTATTATGTGAGTTTACGAGTTTGGTCAGGTTTTTACTTGCAGTTTTTTTGCGTTCTATTCAGAGAGCGATGATTGTAGGGACAGATTTATTTCCTTCACTGCGGGGTAATCTGTCGTTGAGGTTTATTTGCATTTGTGACCTAAGGGGAGATATATGGGATAAATAAGATGTTGCCCGATTTTGTGATGTTGTAAGTTAGCGTTCTTGGTGGAGGATAAAATTTTTTATCTCTCCGCTTCTAATTTTGCAGGAGTTAGGTCCGCGAGTACAGCGCGGTATGATCAGTCGAAACGGTGGAAACGGAAATTACTTTCATGAGGCGGAGTTCGGAGGGAAGGAGGAAATGGGAATTTTTAAGTAATGCTTTGGCATACTTAATTTTTCTGTTGCGTTCCCTTAAAATCATGATCATCTATAACTATAGAGCTCTTTGGACGTAAAACTAGTTCAGTGCCTGTTGCTAAGATTTATTTGACTAACTGCTTAATGGCTACATTATTTCACGAGAGGCGCGTCGCTGCAGTCGTACCTATGGATTTTGAAATTCCGTGCACGACGCCGAGTCATTGCAAACGATTAAGTGACTCTCCCTGAGTCGAGTTTCACTCATACCTATCGTGAGGTTCCCCGAATCCTCACTTTGCCGGCGCGTATTTGATCTACGAACATCCAAGACGTTGGCCGGCGAATATGAGTGACGAATGCGACATGAAGGTGTATTTCCGAGTGGCAGATTCGAAATTCATAAGAGTGCGTTCTTTTTCTGCCATCGCCGTATGCAAATGAAGAGGGAGGCAAAATGGAATTGCTTCTCATATCCGCCGGCGTGGCGATGTATCTTCGCGGGAGTAGCCACCACAGAAAAGTTAAATCTTGAAGGATGTCGTTCAGACCGCATTGGCCCCCTTAGACAACGGGTGGCTGACTCCATCTCATATCAACCTTTTGGTCCTTGACAAGAGGAGATATACCCACTTCATTTCCGTCGTTTATTCAACCTGTCTCGTATATTTATGGGCGGCACGAAATTAAGTAAAAAAGTTTATAGGCATGAAAGTAAGGTCATGGCTGTCGTATCGAATAAATTTGTTTCGTTTTTGAGATAAGTAAAACGTCACAGTTAATGTGAATAAAATTCAGATTGCACCATGAGTATTAACCTGAGTCTATAGCTGACCAAATGTTCTTTCAGTGGGGAATGAACTTCAATTTTAAAGTATTTACGTAATAAATATATGAAGACCATCTGGGATTGTCCGACTGAGTGGAAAGCATTAATTTGATGTGAGGCCGTCCGTTCCTTGCGAAGACCACGCGGATCTTGGGATAATCCTGCTGGCATACATGATGTCTGAATCGTTTCTCGAATTAGAAATCTCGATTTGATAGAAAATTGATTTCAGTTCAATTCATGAAGAGGCTGTTGTGGTCCCTCTGCTGCATCTCTCTGATTGTCACGAACACCATGGGCTCGGCGAGAGTAGTGCGGTCGCCAGCATTGACGCAGGACTTGCTAGTTACTGCGTTGCAGCGGACCTACCTATGTAATTTATTTTCCTGGGTTGATTTTGCATTAATATATGAACTAAGCCATTAGAAGGAGTTGAAAACTCAATTTCGCGGTCAAACTTTTCTTATCCTCGATTTGAGAAAATGCGAATTGAAGACGCCAATTACCGTTAACCACGTTTTGGAAGTTGAAATGAAAATCAACCAAAGACAATTTACGCATTTTAGTCCGCTTATCCAACAATGTCCTTCGGTCCCGGCCTTTATGTGCATCTCAATATCTTCTCTATCCGCTATCTTTACTTTCTTCCCCCAGTATCTTCCTCTCTTCCCTCACCATATTTCAAACTTTATCGTTAGTCCTCTCCATTCATCTTACTTTCTCAAGTCCTCTTCACATCTCCTTCCCAAAGTCTTCTCATCTACGCTCATCCTCTTGCCTCAAACACCAGGTTTCGGCTGTATTATGCTCTATGCTTCTGATTAAAGTCATTATTAAGGTTTTCGTCACTTCATTACATAAGAGTTTCTGCTGTTCATTACCTTGTTTTGCAAATTCTTCTACCGTCAGCGCTATTCTGATCATAGCTTCCCTTTAAAATACTGCTTTGTGCACGCGAGCTACTCCACCCGCTGTATTAAATTTTCTCCTGAAATGTTCAACTTAGCTTTTCTACTTCTGGAGAAAATGCCAAACATTCGGTTTTGTTAATACAAATAATATATGTTATAAAAGAATTCTTGTGATCGGACCAACAGTTTGCATTTCCTTTGCCATTTAGGGACTGCACGCACACTTCCGCTAATCTTCCACGCGAGCAACCGCAGATTCATCCCTCGGGCCCCTCTTTCTCTCAGAGAGAGAGAGAGGGAGAGATCGGGGGCGGAGGAGGGTGAGGGGGGGGGAAGAATTTGTGGTAAACCTTTGCGGTTCTTCGGTTTGCTTGGGCCACAAAGATAAGGTTTTCCGGGGAGAGATTTTCTTTATTGCGCTTCGGGAGTCCTGCGAGGCTCGTGCGCCCGCTTGCCTTTTTTGTCCTGAGTCGCTCGTGTGGGGAGAGGGCCGGCGGGGAGGAGGAGCATTCCTAGCTCCGTCCCCCTCCCCCTTTTATCCCAACCACCCACACCGTACCAGCCCACTCATCCTCCATCCCTTTCGATTGTACGAAGGGGTCGGTCGCTGCCTTTACCCCTCCATCTGCCCTCTTCTTCTTAGACCCCTGTCAACTCCCACGCTCTGCGAGAGATCTTTCATCTCCCTCCCCTTCTCTCTGTATCTCCAACCACAGCCCCACCTCACTCCGACCGTCGCCGCAGTCCTACCCATCCCCTTCCTTTACTATCAGAGCATTCAGTCCCTTTCATATTCTCTTGCGAGGTTTATAACTGCCACGCCCCCTTCGTGTGTGCATCCGGATTCTCTCTCCTTATCCCCTTAGTGGAGAGGAGAGAGCGGAGGCGTCCCGAAAGTTGATAATGCATTCCGTAGTTTTCGGTGACGGTTCTTGTTAGAGTTTGGCGTTTAATTATTTTCGCAGCGAAGGTGCGCGACGATGTTTTCGAGGAGTGGTTGCTCATTAACGGAGAGAGTGGATCACTTATTCCACATTCCCCGGGCGTTTTCTCCCTCTGATGCGGAGGTTAAGGCAGAGTGATTAATACTCGTATCGATCATTCAGCAGAGACTTTAAGTAACATCTGACGATGAGGATATCGGAAAAAGCTTCACGGGGTGGAGAGGTACGTTAATTAATAAAGGAGACAGAGATATCATATGTTTCTCGTTTGACGTTTCGGAATTATAAGAAGGATATGATGCATTTTTCCGCATATTGCATCAAACAAAGTGTGAACGTCATTCTCGTTCGATGACGTTAAAGTGACGTATGGAGTGTAAACGTTTAAACCGCGGTCTGTGGTCACGAACGTTTGCGGAAGAGTTTCCTGGTTTTTATTCCCGTAGCGGCATGAGAAAAAATAAGAAATCGTGTTTATAAAAAATGTCTTTTTTGCCGTTAGTGGGTGATATTATTTATTGAGGCATCATGCATTTTCCTTACTCAATTTTGAGTCTGTGATCTGGCTCAACAGTCACAAAAGGTGCTGTTCACGGGTTTTAGCATAGCTGACGGGTGCAGGGAAACGTTTTGAAGTTCATGATATTGCCAGTGGACCCCGAATTACTTCATTGTTGGCAGGCCTGCTCACGGAAAACTCCCTTCGCATCCTTTCCGTCAACCCTTACCGGAGGAAATCAGATGGTCGACAAACGTAGCATGAGCGATGGTCACAGTGCGATGCCAAAATACTCCAGATATGGGAGAAAGCTACGGCGGCGAGGACGAACTGTTGAGCTTCCTCTCGCCCGAGGGTTCGAAGGAGCTCGTCGCCGACAGCGGCAGCAAGGGAGGGGGGATCGAGGAGGATGAAGAACGGTTTCTGTCGCCCACGCCCAGCTCCTGCCAGGGAAGGCCCCCATCCTCATTAGTCGAAGCCGCTTGAACCCTTGCCCGACCCCTTTTCACCCTGCAGCCGCTGGGAAGTGGAGCCAATGTCCTCTCGTCCAAACCGCACCCGAACCTCCTCCACCCCCCCGTGACGGTAAAGCGAAGGACTTTTCATCGCCCCACTCCATTCTGCTTCTTCGGGAGACGGGACGGGCTCTCCCCGGGAGGGATGCAGAGAGGGTGTTGGTGGGTCGGTCGGGATAAGAAATGTGCCTTTGAGTGCCCCGAGACTGAGCGAGAGTGCGTTCTTCTCCTGCCTGTGTGTGTGTGTGTGTGTGTTTGAGTGCTTGTGCTCCATCTCTCCTCGCCGCGCGTCAATCACGTCTCTCTTCGGGGAACCACTCATTACCGCGGGGCACCCAATTCCCTCCCCAAGCCTTCTTCCTCCCCCTCTTTCGAGCCATTGCCGCCCCTGGTTTCCTCTTCTGCTACCTCGAAGTATTTATACTTTTTTCCCCAGCAGCACCATTCTTATTTAACTGGCGAATTGAAAGCGGATGTTATCAATTTTCTTCATTGTAATTATTTCTTTCGATTTGGCAATCTGCGTGCATTTTCAATTTGATGGTATGAATACTAATATGATATTTTTGTGTGTGATAATGTGGCAATTTTAATGTAATGAATTCATTTGGAGAGGAAGTGAAAGAGACACATTAGAACGACAGATACGTCAGACGGCGACTGCGATTGCGAATCGTGATGGAACTGTTCGCGAAATTGATTTTGAAAATTCTGATGTATATTAGCCAAAAAACCCGACATTGCTGCAGATTTATAACAGAGGTGGTTCTAATAATTTCCCATTCTTATATGTATACTATAAATTGGGATTAAATGTTTAAAGGTATTCTTAATGTCAAATTCAATGCTATATTTTGAAAAATTCCTTAAAAATACTTCTGACATAAAAATTTCTATCACGTATCAAGAACCCGATTCACCTTTTAAGAGTCTACAATTGGTTTTCTATCTGAGGTTACTTCAACGTTCAGTTTTTAGATAATGCCTTATGTAAGATAATATCGAAACCAATGTATCATGGCGATAGAAAATGGGCAATTTACCGGCGACATTACTATTATCGGCTCAAATAACCCGAGTATTTCAAGTCATGGCCTTTCATTCCAATTAATGTGCGATTTCCTTGAATTTTCCAGTGCTTCATAGAAGTGGAGTACACCCATTTCGCTGAGAGGTACATTTCCACGAACTTCTTATCAAAAAATTTACCTATTTGAGTTTCTGAACCCATAATAGCGACACCCGTCTAGTCTATACAATCGAGACCTTGAGCCGATAGCAGTAGCAACATTCAAAAGGGAGACTGGCGACTGATTCTAGCGTCCAACGAAGAAATCCAATCCAGCTCCCGCGACGTGGCGTGCCCCGTGAAGTTAATCTCATTCGAACACACTCTCCAGTTCACTTGGTGTACTGGTAATTAAAATTAAATTTTCCAAATCGGAAGATTATTTATGTATTAACACCCCCCGCCACACGCGCTTGCGGGGTATTGTGTGGATGTAGATTATTGAGAGTGCACCAAGCGTTAATTATTCAGTCAATTAACCGATTTCAATGCGTAGGGGAAATCCTGACGATCCATGTGATAAGCGTTACTTAAAAAGGATTGTGGTCATTTTATTTTAATAGAGCAATTTTGACAAATTCCAAAGAAACTGCGGGAGATGCCGCAACAGTAACTTTTTGCAACAGAGCAGAGCAATTTTGTTTTACATCCATCTGATTTTAAGTTGTGTTAGGTTAAGTTTATGAGTGAAATTTGTCATTACCGTCGACATAATTAATAAGCTAAAATTGAAAAATTATTTAGAAGAGCTATATCTTAAAATCCTTTATCGAGAATCATCCGAATTATTTTCGACGTTCGTCGAAAATCTCGAATCTAAAATCTTGAATTAAGTTCCTAATTTAGGGTAAACCCAGCTTCATTAATCAAGCCGAAGGTTGTTTTAATAGATGAAGGTAAAGCTCACCTAGTGTGCTAAGCCCATTGGCATGGGTAATTCTCAAACCAAAAAATTCTTATCACCCGTGTCGCCTATTTTTTCCCACGAAGATCAGGTATCCGAAAATCCACACAGCTTGGGTAAAGCTGAGGGTGATAAGAGGCGTCGAACTGGTATTCGAACCCGGGCCTCTCGGTTATTAGCCCAGCGTCCTGCTAATTGGAATACCGAGTCTTCCAAATTATGGTACTTATATTCTTGTTTACATTTGTATTTAAATGGATAATATGCTTAATAATGAAATCAATTTTTTTAGCATTCGACTCGTTAAAAAATTTACATTTTATTACCTCCATTTGTCATTCTCCGAATTCCCTTTCGACTGTATTTCTCAGAAGTTTGAATGGGCGTCGTCGCATTTGATATTTGATGTTTTTGCGCCGAAACTCTGCCGCAAGGAAAGAGCTCCACTGCTTTCCATTGAATGCGCATGGGATTGGATACATCACAAAGGGCCACATTAAACGCGCCTCTCCTCGCGACGTCTAGTCAGTTTTTGACATTGGAGCCTAACCTCCGCTTTGGATTCTTGGAATTTTCAGGTATGAACCGAGGTTGAACTCGTTAAAAGCAAAGGAATGGATGATCATGAAGCAAACGGCGGTAAAAGACACGGCTTTAGCAAGAGTCCTTAAATAGAAGAGAGGATCGGACTAGCCCAACGTGACCATCGGAGAGACTTGTCTGTTGAAACTTCATAGGTGTCCCCAGTCGTATTTCAGTCGTAATCGCTCTTGTTCGTGCCCCGAGAGGGAAACGAATGTTTCTACCCTCCGCTTAGTTCTTTTTTTTTATTCCACCCCCACCCTTCTGCGTAAATTGGCACCCTTGACCTTCACCACCTACGCTTATGGCAAGAGTAAAAGGGGCATAACTCTCTCGCGAGCTGTTGCGGTACACGCCCTCAAATAGTCCGCGGTCTCTTCCTCCCTCCGCCGCCGTTTGTGTGAGAATCGGCCGGCCGTCTTCCCGCCTCGTAAACCTCCTCCTCACAGACTCGTCCACTCGACTCTTTCCCCTACATTCCCCTCTCCTCAAAAGGGGGGGAGCTTCGAGCTCATTACGTCCACCGCTGACCTCTTGAAATACGAGAGCATGCGTCGAGGACAACATCTACGTCGTACACTACAAGCCGCTCGGAAGGCGTGTGGCAGGGAGTGGTACGTCTCCACTTTCAATAAATAAATAGGTCGCTCGAGGTTTGTCGTTCGCTGCGAGGTTTATCGATCTTAGTTTTTTTTCATTGCTTAGGTTTGTTTTTGTTGTGATATCGAATTGCACGAGGTAAGAAAGAGTCACTGAATTTATTGGTGCTGCAGTCTACGAGTATTTCACTTACTACATCCGAACGGTCCAATTTGCCGATATAATGGGGTGTCTGGACTATATCTTCTAAGTTAAATCGAGTGTCCTGTACCATTTTAATACATAGCTTCAGTCGCACTTCCTCCCCTCGTGCTTAAAGGAACTCCCACTATCTATCTATCTATCTATCCTAGTCCCTCTATTAGTCCCTTAACTCTCGCTTTCTTATCGTAAGAATTCATCACAACCATGTGTTGCACATTTTCATTTCCTTTCATAAATTCTCCGAAGGGTCTTAAATAATTAATTACCACGTATTCACAGTAGTGCGGCCTCAACAGTTCAAAGTAGCACCTCTCCTCTACTTAATAATGCATTTTCCCCCAGCTCGTATGTTGAATCCTAGTATGTTGTCTTCTTATCTTCAATTTTGTCTTATTACTTACTTATTGTATCGTAATTAGTTGGCTTAACTTTGTGGAAGTTAATTATCGTGCGTGAATCTTGCAATGTGGTTTTTCCCAAATAAAATTATATTAAAATTGTTGGCCATTATTTCAATGCTTGTTCGTTATCATTTGGCAGGAGGGTCGCTATCTCCAAAATTACATCTGGAATTGTGACCAAGTTAAGTGTTTTTAAATAATCTTTTATTTGGAAAATAACTGGGTATGTTAGTTCCATTCGTGTTTAAATTAAAATATCGGCAAAAAAATGAAAATCTTCGTGAAATTATTCTTTTCTTTTGCGTTTTCTTGTAAAATTGTAATGTTTATTTACTTATATTGCTTCTGTTATCGTACCCTGCTCTGCTTTGCAGTATTGATGACGTGATTTCCTTATCAACATCGACTGATATAATTCTGGGGCATTTCTTTTAAATGGCACCTACATTTGAGTATTATTCGGGTAATGTTGCTGGCGCGATAAGAATTTCTCATAACAGTCCTCGTCTTGATATGTGCTGGCAACTCGCACTAAATAACGAATGTTATGCTTTCCACGGAGGAACTTCTCTACCACTAACTCACTAACCACTAAGAGAGCGATCTATCATTCAAATAATGACGTTTGCATGATGTGCATGTTAGATTTCAAAGAATAATTGGTCTGAAATGCCGATCAGTGAGATAGAAATCGCGGCTTTGGAAATAACTTGTTGAAATAATGAGGAACAGGATATTTTCCCTGACTTTCGTCATGACTGATGGATGAATGTTAGGAATGTGACAACAAGAACAATAGGAGAACATCAAGTACTTATTTTAGAACTTCCTGAAAGTAAGACTTCACGGAGAACCAATGATCACCAATCTCACTGATAAAACACTGGTTGGTGACCTAATACCCCCTGCCACATGTCCCCGTGGTAACTTGCAATATAAAATGCAGATGTATGTTTGTACTGAAATATTTCCTATATCATAGAATATTTCTTTCAGCAAGGTGTCACAATTTCCTCTTTCGAGACTCACTGCATACCATACGCTCTGAGCAGTCTTTCTGAGTGCACTGAGACAAGCAGCGTGCAAATGTATCGACGGAGTAACATGCCAGAAGATGGCGGGCCCGAATACAAATTTCATCCCCTAAACAACAACCCTGGTGAAACCCTCCCTCCGCCCTTCCCCCGCCCCGCCCAGCTGCCTGGCAATCCCATGGGTGGGCGTGGCCCCCATTCCTTTTGGTGCCCTTAATTTCGGAGGGAGCACCTCCCCACGGCCGGCCTCCCCCGTGTTTGCCGTTCTCAATTAACCACGTGCGTATTAATGACGAGTGCGGTCGCCAGATAGGGTTCCCCCGAGTTCAAGACGTTGTATCGCATCGCAATTTCCCCGCAAGGCTTCTTGGCCGCCATCATGAGAAGCTGCTTAATTCGATGAGAGTTGATCATCATTATTCGTGCCGTGTCATCGGCTCTTAAGATGCCGTCGGTGGTCGTATCTGTGCTGGAGTGTGGCCCCACGGTCCAGTCTTCGTTTTCCCAGACCCACGGATGCTCTCGATGGAATTTTCATCTTCAATTTGGACCCTGCATGGAAGCCACGGGTTTTTTGATGAATGTTGATTGAATGTCGACCCTTTGGCCGTGCTTTTTTTTGATCAAGTAATTTTTTAAATTCTAGAGCTACCATATGTCGACTTTTTTTTAGAAAAGCAGCATTCAGAATTAACTCAATGGTAGTAGGACCAGCAAAAGCTCTGTCACGTTGCCAAATGGTACCGCTCTGAGGTCCCATTTAGAATGGCTTAACATTAGTTTTCCCCACTACTAGTTGTCCGTCGTTTTTTCTAAATTAACAAAAGCTTCTATCCAAGGAGGGTGTAGGAATTACTGGTACAATTTGTGCGGCTGAATTCCTCGATTGGAATTTGATTTCAAAATAACGAGTGAGAAAGTGCGATGTGTACTTGAAATAACGTCAATTGCAAAGGCATTCTTTCGAGGTCGAATTGCAGAGCATTTTGCAACAAATCCGCCACCGCCCCGTGATATTACGCGTATTTCCTTCGCTTTCACATCAATTGTCTCGTGGCGATGGAGTATTAAAATTATCGTTGAAATTGCCCGTCACTACATTTTAAAAAATTCTCCCCAAAATTCTCCTCCCCTTGTTCGGCGAAAGTTTCCCACGGAAAGGTGGTGCACCGCTTGTTTGAGATTTATCGATTGCGGATGGCAGAGCCGTTGGCCCCGCTCCCCCTTCCGTCCTCATTCATTGCCTGTAGTTGGCTTTATTGCCCCGAACCATTTGGTACGTATCGAGTTCTGCGCGATATTCCCCTCGGCCGGAGCACGTGTTTGCGATATTTCCATCGAATTATGTCCACTCTTTGTCTAAGTAATGAAGCCGGGGCCAATCGCTTCGAAATAGAATACCTCGACCGCGCGGAGTTCGGAATAATCAGTCGAGAATTAAGTGTGGGGGGAGGGAGGGTGCCCGCCGGATTGTGGAAGGGCGAGGTAAGTGCTAATTGCGCCCTCTCGTCGGCGTTTTCGGAAAGCGCTTTGTCACATCTGCCCGCGGTTTGCTCCTGGCGCCGGAAAATGGAATCGACTCCATCATCCAATGCCCGGGTCAAAGTTAATTTTCGGAAACTTTCCCCCTCTTCCGTTCCTTCCCTTGGCGCACACGTTTTTTTAAAGGCTTTGAAGCATCAATTTATGCCGCGTACCCATATCTTTCATGTACGGTTCCGAGTTAAATTCTGTTACGCTGGAAGTGGGAGAATTAATTTTTTCCACGGGGAATAATTCTGTGTTACGAAAGAGATAGCGCCTACATTTTTATTGATATTGACTTTTTGAGAAAAAACATCATTGTTTATCCCGCTAATATTTGACTCGATGTTGCGCTTATGGTGTTTATTTACTGGTAATGAGATTTTCTAAATATTAGAAGACTTTGTGTTGTGGGTCATAATTGACAGATAATAATTTGCGAAAAAAATGGCTTAATTAATAATAATTACGAAATATTTCATTTAATACTGCACACCTTTAAGTAACAGAATCTGCATATGCTTGCATTGGCTAAATACAAGCCGGTGTACGGGATACCACTCTACTCCAAATCACATTTTAAAGCTTACACGCTTAAAGATTACAGCTTACCTGTAAATGCCGTTCTGCTTCATTTTTTTTGTTTTTTTCCGCTTATCTATTGAATTCCATTGCCCCATATTTCAGTTAATTTTCGTCACATACCTTTCACGCTGTCGTAAGTTTCCACCTCCTCCATTAGGCTATCGTATCCTTTCAGCACTCCGCGGGGAGGTCAGTGACCTACGAGAGCCATTAATAAGTATTCGTTGAAATGCTATGCTACTATTGCGAATTTTACGCTCAAGGGGAACCCATACTCGTACAAAAAAGAAGACCTGCGGGGAATAGAATGGTACAGAAACATTTATCTTAAATATCATCTCGCCGTCATGTCATCATATTCTCCGGTATGAAAAAATATTCAGGGTGCGGCAACATCTGGTATAAAACCACTGAGCGTTCATTTCCCAAGTGGTTCGTTAGGCTGTGCAAATATTAAATAATCCTCGATAGCGTGGCCCGTGTGATTAACACAATTCAATAAAAAATATGATGCATTATGAATACATACAACTTGAGGTCTGTACGGCGAGAGATTGCGCGAGCATTTCCCCATTCTCGTAATAAAACAGTAGTGAGTAAGAAATAAAAGTTGTCAACTAATGCCTTCCCGAGGAGGGAGACACGAGTGTTTTAATTTTTTTTCCTACCCACGGCCCTTTTGATTCAAAAACTCCAGCCATGGAATTGAAAGTTAAGCGAACCGTTGAGGTAAGTGAATACGGCGTTGGGAGAGGTGAGGGGTATTGTGGAGGGAAAAGGATAAGGTAAGGGAGAGATTATTTCACCCCGCCTTTTTTTATTCTCTCTCTCTCTCTCTCTCTCTTGCTCTCCCTCTCTGCAACTCCGGGTAACAGACCCACTCATTATCTTCGCTGCGTCGATCTCTTATTCCCACTTTTCCTTCTCCCTCTCCCCCTCTTCACCTTCGAATCCCCTTTCTCCCCCCCCTTCCCCCCTCCTTCCCACACACACATACCTCGTTATCGTCATTTTCCAGTCTCCTCCCTTTCTCTATCCCTCTCCACCGACTCCGTCGTCTCCTCCCTGGGCGCGGCGGCGAACTCCTGTTTCTCGCGCGGGAGTCGTGCATCCGTGGCGTTGGGGAAGGGGGATGGAGGGCACCCTTTCAAAACGGGTGAGGGCAGAGGGGAAAGGGAGTGAACAGGCAAGGGGCGAGAAGGAGTTAATGTCTGGCCCGAAGAGAGGGAGGGTAGAGGGGTGGAGAGAGAGGGTTGCTGGGGTGTGGATCTCCTACCATTTCTGTCTTTCTTTCTCTTGTCTCCCCGGAGAGAGAGAGAAAGATTCGAGAGAGGCTCCACTCGGAGCGAAAAGGAGTCTCGCCCATGAGAGTGGACTAACCTTAGGGCGCGCGCGCGCGAGTCGAATCCCTCGGGGCGAGTTGATTAGTAAATGGTAGCGTCTTGGACAAGTTCAGAGTAAGAAATATTCGAGTGGGTATAAAATTCAACTTTCTGGAGTCGCTGGTTAGCTTTTCTGAACAATTGTTGACAAGAGACCTCTGGTTTAATTCTCATGGAAGGTTCTGATTTGGAATTTCCAAAAGGAAATAGCCGAACGTTCGTCCGTGAAACTCGTGCATTGAATACTCCATCTTTTTTCCTGTATATTCCCGAACTGTAATTTGTATGCCAAGGTAGCTTTCGAGCTTTTCTGAGTTGGGAGCATATTCTGCCTTAGCTCAAGGAAGTAGTCTTACGTTTTCATCTGTAGTAATTTATTTTTTCTTTGATGTACTTAATCCTCTTCATCTCTATTATCTTTTTTGCCTTTAGCCGTAAATTTTGTCGCCATAAACGCGCAAGATCAAAGTTATTTTATGCTGTAGTAGGTTTGATGTATCGGTTTCGCCCACATATTGGCGGGTGGCAATTAATAATGGTCAAATTAAATTAACTCTGCAAAAATTTTGCCAGCTTCAGCGAGCACCTCAAGTTATATCAATGCGAAGGGTAATGGAGGGGCATTCAGTTAATGAATAGGTACCTTCTGCTTTTAATTTTATATGCAAAACGTATTTAAATGGATATTTATGAAAATTGCGACACTAAAAGATATTTATATGGAAATCAGGTTGTTCAAATAGCTCAATGTTTTGTAGGAGTCCATTATTTCATCGGAATGGCTGGAATTTCCTGGAGCAAAGTATCTTCGTATTCACAGTCGCCGAAGCGTAATGCTCCGTGACCTTTGGCAAATATCCACCGTGAGAGGGGTCGTCGGTGATCTAAATCCGTCCGAGTGAGCGCGTCGGCCCCGGCAACGAACTCATTTGTCCTCTTCGGCGCCCGGGGGACGGACGGACGGCGGCGGGGGCGCCAAAGGCAATAGTGGATTTGGGAGGTATGGGGGGACGAGAAAAATGGGAGCGGAGAGGGAGAGGAAGGGTTGCTATTCCCTCGGGTGGGGTAATGCCCCTCCCCGCCTTCTATCCCGCCCCGGGGATAAATGGATCCGCAGAAATGGCGACTTTTTATGCTTTACTCCACCCTCGATCGCCGCCCGCCCCCCCGGGTGACGGGGAAATATAACTTCGGACATTGCTGGAGCTTTGGACATTACATACCTATATATTGTGCGGCAGGAAGAAAAACTTCGCCAGTCGATTAAGGGAGATTTTAACGATCGTCGCAGTCGACTCTCATTCTCTCCCCTCCTCCCAGCCATCCGTCTTCGTTCCGAATTCTCCTCCTGGCTATGATTGCTCTACCTCCAGCATTCCCCCAGTTTTGTTCGCGGGGGGTACGGTGACGATACCTTTCACCGTCAAGAGGGTCGAACCAAGGGCAAGTGGTTACGCCGTTCGCCAAAGTGAACACAATACCTTCGTCATAGTAATAAAACGGGGCAAAGGTATTTTTTTGCTCACATCCAGGTCGGACGTTTTCAGTCCTTCCCACATATTAGAAAGATATGACACTTTTCATGGTTTGACTCGGCATCGTTCTGGATGCTTCTCTGTGTATGCTCTTTCTTTTGGTCAATTATGACACCAGGCCTTTTAGTCGCTAAATTACAACATTCTTGATGGAGTATAGAAATCCATGAAATATAGAGGTGGGAGCTATTGTGGAAAACTAGACCAGATATTTTATTAGGGTTTTTTGAGGTCTATTTAGCGTTCTGTAATTAATGTATTATAATTACTGTCGTTATATTCTTTTTATGAACAATGCGATGTGAAAATGTCAAGTCACTTAGATAATAACTTAGAAAACTTTGTAGGATCTTCAAAATATATTTCAGATTTTTTCAGTAATCTCCACGAAAGGTGAATATGGATATCTATGTTAACAGACATCACGTCTGATTTAATCTAGGGGTACTTTCGCTTCCTACCACGGGCAATTTTTCAACTATATCTCTCTTTCATCTGACCACGGTCATGGATATTAATCTTACGGCATAGCTCTATAGAAAATATTCCACGCCCATTGGTGTAGTCAGTATCATTTCGAAAATAGGGTCCCAACACATTTACGTTTGGTTTTAAATATCGTTTCATGTCGGCGGAACTTGCCATCTTTTGACTCGTGAAACAAGCCTCACCTTATTTGAGTGAAGTGCTAAGGGAATTATGAATTTCGAAATTATTTATTTGAAAAAATATAGATATTTCTCATTCCTTTCTGAATGATGTCATCGCTGTTCAGTCTCTTCTCTGGAAACATTTCGTGGAGTACATACTTCAAAATTTCAATTCGAGTTTATTTATGTTCAGTGTGTTTTGTGCGACATAACGTCAGGAGTGAGCTTTTTCACATGCTGTAAAAATATTCCCCACCGTGATGTAATCCGTCCCTGAACAATAGAATAAATTAACTTAATTTATCCAATTTATATAAGCGAATCGGAATGAGTTCCAAATATCCCGACTCGATTGGAATGAAGTATTCACTCGCTCATCGAATCCCCTATTCAAGGTTTGATTTTCAGATGCAAGCTGGGCTTTGGTTCTCTCAAAAATATACCGAGCAGAACGTAACTTGGGAAGATAAGGAATTTATTTCCTTCTTCGCCCAGCAACATGACGTCGATATGCATTTCCAAAATACGAAAAAACTCTAAGGGCGATGGCAGTAATGCACACAGTCCCCCTCGGCGCTGCGAAACACGTGCCAAGGAATAATTGGAAAGCGTCGTATCCGTCGTCTATATTTCACGTCCCCTCGTTTTCTTTATTGCATGGGACCGAGGAATTCACGATCTTATGCTTAGTTCCACCTCCCTCTCGGCCTTCCCACGCCTTAATCCGCAACAGCACCATAGACAGGGGTCGCTGCTCGTTGCTCGGACCCGCGATGCGAAGCAAACTCAATATCGTGACAAGAAAATTGCCTCCCTGTTCAAATGGGTGAAATCTCATGCAAATCAGACCTGTACCATTTGCCGGTATTAGGATCTTGCCGATTACCAATCCTCGGCTCTCTGTGTACTATACCCTTATGTAATCTTGACTATTTCGATGCATTGTCGATATGTCCTGACCATACACACCTAAGGTGTGTGTGTATATTCTTGTCACTTCTATACCTTCTGAATATCGGTGTTGCTAGCGATTTCATTTTTTATATCCTAGTTTAAAGGATAGAATCGCAGGATCTAATTTAACATCTCTGCATTAGATTCACGTCTCAGTCCAGTTAACCCGAAACCGATTCTGATTTCATTCTTCGACACCATGCAGGA